>NW_009216040.1:43207-93145 GCF_000690835.1 Fulmarus glacialis | reverse complement strand
GACCAAACACCACCCAGCCGGGTTTCCGCTGGGAGAGGTAGAGCCCGCACCGGGTTCCGCAGGCAGAGAGGAGTTAACTGGTCCACAGCCATCACAGCGGGGGATTTTTCTACCTGCGGAAAAAAATAACGCTGCAATTTCCTTCCCTGTACAGGCAGGGAGAGGTAGAGCGGTGGGGTCCAAACCGGCTGTGGCCTTTAGGAACTACCCTAATATCCGCAATTGGAGATAAAAAGAAAGTTCCTGCTGGTTCCCTTCCAGACAAATGAGCCTGGCCGGGTCTCTTTGCTCTTTAGCAGCATCTGCCCACCCTCTGCACCTGATTCCTTCCAGGAGCCTTTCATCTCCCTCCCCTGCCTGCTCCCAGAGCCCCGGCTGATCTGCCCGCGGGCTTAATGGTACGGGAGGATGCGAGTCCCCTGGGACGGCGCCGTGCCCACCTCCTTCTTCTCATCTTTGCTCGCCGGAGCATTGCTCTTCCCGCAGCTCCCCCTCTCCCGCATCTGCTCAGATGGCTGCTTGTGAAGGGATTTTTGATGGGAGGAGAGGAGTTTCTGGAGCTTTCATTTTCCTGTCCGGAGACATCCATGCTAGGGGCTGTCTCCTTATTTCTCTAAAGTCTGTCCTTGTAAGAGGGATATTAATGACACGCTGTTTTATGCCTGTGTCTAAGAAGCAGGAACTTGAACCAGACGCATCAGGATTTTTCATGGAAGTGTGCCCGCCTTCTGTGTTTATTTTCATACTGATGGTGTAGATAAATCTGACATCAACAGGTTGTTGAGAAGAAAAAAACCTCCTTTCGTGTGCACTCACTGATAAACACTGCGATGAGGTTCTTTGGCGGGAGATTTACCTGGAAAAAGAAATGCCTTCCGGGTGGATTTTTTGTCATTTCTTAGCTGTGTCCTGTCCCCACACACTGCTGTGGCACAGGGTCCAAACCAGTTGCTTGAATGTGGTTGTCAGGAGCATCCAAGATGCCCTCGAGTCCCTGAGACACCCATGGAGCACTGGTGGGTCTGGCAAAGGACTTGCAGGAGATCTGTGCCCCCCCGGCTAAGCAGCTGGAAGCCAGCTGGGACACCCCGGGACATCTCAGGTGACACTGGACATCTGTATTTAGGCAACAAAACCACATTTACAGTCTGATCAGCTCTAACCTGTGACAGGCAGTTCTTCAGCTCCTTTCTGGTGCAAGGTGACGTCTCCGTTAAAGCTTTTTGCATCCACAGCTGAAATGCAGGAGTCCGTAAATAACACAACCCTGCCCATATATTTTCCCATACTCACTGTGGCCATTTCTTGGTGCCTCATTTAGGTGGACCAGGGAGTGATATGGCTGCCTCGAAGTGGCATCTTGATTGACATGGCAACATTGAACACCAAGAGGGGTCTGAGTTCAGGAGGTGCCGACAACCCAATTAGTGAGAGCAGAACACTTCCGAGGTGCCTTGGTTTGGCCACCCAAAGCATGTTCTTGCTCATTGGCGTCTGCCTAGGGAGCATTTTGTGCTGAGTCTATGGATGAGACCTGGAGAATATCCTCCAAGCCCTGAAGTTCTTCTCTTCCTACCTGTAGACCCAGGGCCATCAGGATGAGGTGCAGATAAGACAATAGATAAAATATGCTGGTAGTTTATTTGAAGCTTGCTATGGGTGAGAGTGGGGCTGGCTGCAGGTGTTCATTTGGGGAGGAGAGCTATGACCGATGCTCTGGCTTGTCTTTCTGCTCCAGTTCTCTGGGCAGCGCTGGGATCGGGGCTGGTACAAAGGCAATAGTCCACTGGAGAGGAGGAAGGGTAGAAACCGGCTCTTCAGCCCTACCTGCAGCTGGGAGGAGGAGGATGGAGCAGTGATGACGATCGTGCAGCGCTCACAGGTCCTGCGTGGGGGGAGAATCCTTGGGGCTGGTGCGTGCGTGTGTGTGTGCAGGAAGGTGGAGCTGGCTGGGGCATGGATGTCCAGCTAGGACTTGCTGCGCCACGCGTCTCTTCCTTGAATTGCTTTTGAGGAAAAGGAGAGTACGTGTTTTCACTTCATCAGCTCACACCCTTGTCTTCAGTGAAACCTGTAGGAAAGCAGTAACTTCGGCCCCATTTTGGTCTTGTAATATTTTGCTTTTAGCCCCCGCATATTTTTCTTATATCATACTTTGCTTTTGGACTACCTGTAGGATTTTCAACTACTACTATAGGATTCCTACCTGAGCATGAAGCTGGGAGTAGGTTTCTATAGCTCCATATTTAGGGCATTTGCTGTGATTTAGTCTGTACAGTCCATAAACCGACATGTTTGACACCTGATGAGAAATTCAGAACAAGTTGCGGTATGTATTTAGTCCATGTAGTACAGACAGTCACAGGCTATGTCAGCAATTTAAATATTTTATTGAAATGCAACTTTCCAACATTTTTTGACATGAGCATTATCAAGAAATGCAAATTATAGTGTAATAGTATAATTGCCCAACTCCCCTTAACTTACTGCAGTTCTTTATTAAAGAAACACTACAAAAGGAAGAAAGCCAATTCCTTCACATAACTAAGAATTTTTAAACCAGAGCACATTTTTTAATAAAACATTTTATTTTCATGCTATCCTCTTGCACTGTAGACTGTTCCAACCTCTGTGTTTGGATTAATTTTTACAGGAGCTATTACATAAGCCTATTTGAAAAAAAAAAAAGAACTAATATAAATACCACTGGCTGTATTTTACCCTGCACTTGTCAAAAAAGCTTTCCAGTGTGAGATGTATAAATTATTATCGATGAAACACAGGACTTTTAACACTCCCCATTTTTCGCATGCACTGAGATCACAAATCCAAGTCCATTTACTAAAGTAAACAGATGTGCAAGCTGTTTCTTGGGCAGACAAGCTAATTTTGCAGCCCAAGTGGGCCTTTATTTTGAGGAAAAATATTTCTGAGAGGAATGGGTCTCTTTATGCTCCCACAAAGATGATTTTCACATTGCAGCACTGATCTTGGAAGTTTGTACATTTTTGCTTCAAATGTGGCCATTTTGTCAAACCTGTGCATGTATCAAAATCTTGAAGGAAAAATCAGCCTGGAATGGAAATGGCAAAATGGTTTTGAGAAATGTGGTAGGGGACCTCAGAAAAATGTGGACAAGGATGTTACGGATTGCGGAAAAAAAAAAGGCTGACCAATAATTTATGAGCGAGCCGATAAGAGAACATCATGCTGAATGAAACTCTAATTATTACTCTGTATATTATTAAATACCTTAATTATCATTAGTTATGAAATTAATCTAGCATTTGAATACCTTGCCAGTACTAACGAATTAATTCACACCACACCTGGATGATATAGGGATGTATTATCTCCATTTTGCAAGGGAGGAACTGTCCTACAAATTAAGGTCAAGCAAAAAGCTACACACTGGTAGCCCTTTTTCAGGCTTCTTATATTGCTTGTCCTCAAAATCCAAGGAAATAACGCTCACTGCCTCTTCCAGAGCAGGAATTTCAAATGACACTTCCATGGTCATGAAGCTTCCATGCTTCGATGAAGCACCATTTACGTGGTTTAGAGACCCATGGAGAAATGGGCAAATGGACAACTCCACATGATGTCCCAGAGTGCTAAATTTTGCTCAGGTTTAACCGAAGGATGTGTAAAAACTCATGTGGCTACACATCTGAGGCAGATCAAGAGTGCAAGGTGCTCGTTCCAATAGCGAGCCTCACAAACATTTGCAAAGAGTTGCTTTTGCAACTGAGGGGCATCTTCGTGCATTAGCACCCGTCCCCAGCGTATAGGATATCTTGCGTCCTATGAATTAATAGCCTTGGGAGTGTTCTCCTTTCACTGAAATATTTTCTTCTGCCTTTTATGCACTAACATCACCAACGTCCTTACGGTGAAAGTGAAGAAGAGTCCGGCTGTTGGTGTCTCAGGGGATATGGCAGCGGTGGCTGTGGAAGTGGCACTGGCTATGCCCTCCTCTTAGAGCCAGTTTTTGCATGTGCGTGTGTGGCTTGAGAGAGGGAAGGAGAGACTGGATTCCAAACTTATTAAACCCAATGAAAATATTGCAGCATGGATCAAATATTGCCAAGTGTTTGTCCCAAAGGAACATTTATAAATCCATCAAATGTCAGTTTGTACTTTAATTATTCTGTTTCCTTACTCTCATGGCAAAAGCAGTTTTTATACTTGCCTTTCCTTTTTTTTTTTCTTTTTTTTTTCCTCTTTTTTTTCCCCCCCTTTAAGACAGCAAACCCTCCATGCTGAATCCTTATAAAGACCTTAAACCACCTGGGAATGGCTCTCACTCACAAAATCTTCCTCCTGTGATTTCCCTAAGCGGTCACCTGGCCGATAGCTGGGATGGCCCTATTCCCTGCAGCACCACAGAGAAGCTTTTAGCCTGAACTTCTTCCCAAACTGGCTCTTGTTAGGATATTTCTTAGAAAACTCATCCAGCACCAACCCCTTCATCTGCTCCAGACTTGGTCTTCCAGCTTTTCCTTCCCTTGAGTTGACGCAGAAGGGAGTTGTCTGGCTGATGGGAAAGTCGGCGCGTTAATCCTAAGTGCTTCAGTAGGGTTTTGACCACCTTACGTATGGAGCTAGGTGGATAATGCATTTTCTTCTGACTGAAGCAGAAAACAGTCGGGATAAAAGTGGACTATACACAACTGAAAACAGATTTTTTTTTTTTCAGCCTTTACAGATAATTTTAAAACCCTTGTAAATGTGATTTTGAATCAACCACAGGCATTGTGCTTAGTGACAGAAAATATTTTCTTTTTAGGCTATTTAATTCCTTTAAAACTTTTTCTAGCCTATTTTTGGTAGGAAAATGCTGTTTTAAAACAAAAAAAAAAGTTTACTTTAAAAGAAGTAAAAAAAAAAGAACACTGGCATTTTCAAAATAAAGTCTTCCTTAAAAAAACATCCAAACGAATTAAGACTTTTTTATTTTCCAAATTTCACCCACACTCACAAATAGTTTTGAATGGCATGATACTCAAATTTTCAGTGAACTCACTATCTAACAAGAAATAAAATAATAGCCTAGTTCTCCCCACATGCTGTGACATCCCTTAATTCCTTAATTGCTTTAATATGAGCAGGTTTGGGTTGTGTTTATACTAATTTTTTTAAAAAATGTCCACTATTGTGCAAGTCTGCTGTAATTGTTTCACTGGTGGGAAGTGGGTGAAGAAGGGAGGGAGCAGGTATGTGCAAAACACCATATCCCCTGCTCAGACCGTGTCTTCGATGCTGGCATCCGGCAGCGTTGATCCCAGCGCTCTAGAAATCACCACTACCTGCAGTTGCGTTGCTGACAGTGCAAGAAAGGAGACATTTACCTTCCCTGATGTGAACAGGCAAAGCTTTTGCAAAAAGGAAAAAAAATCAGAAAATTTGTTCATTAACCAGCTACTCATAAAAACACGACTACGTTAAAATATCAGGCAGGTTTTTGCTAATACAGCATCCTGAGAGACAGCCTTAAATTCGCAGGAACATCATTTTTGGTCATCCTTCTGCAGGGGGGTGAGCTGTGGCTTGTGGGGAGCTTTGGGTGTGGGCGCAGGAAAATACACTTGTTTGACCGTAACACATGGAGGAGCACGACAAGTGGAGACTACCAGCAGTGGGGTTTGGTATAGAGATGTATGTACCCTCAAAGACGTGTACCTAAAGCACACGCCATTGAGACAAGGACAGAGCAACCCAGACAGTCCGTCAGCAGCTTCCCCACGTGACAAACCCAGGGGCAACTCCAACGTGACCGGTGCGGCCGCCTGTTCCGCTTGCCAGAGAGCCAGATGCTGCTGCTTGGAAGAACCTCGTCCGCAGCTTGCTGCCTGGCTCCTGCGATTGCTGTCCAAAAAGCAGCGGCGTGGCGTGCTGGGATGACTGGGATCCCAGCATCCCGCTACAATTTCTCCCCTTCCAGATAAGGTTATTTTAAATTAAAGATGTAAAAAAAAAAAACAAACCCAAATACAAATTTTATACCTCCCCTTGATGTAATTAACCATCCTAAAAGCACAATAAAAGCCATTCCAATGGAATGAAAAAAAAATTACAAAATTGTGACAGTGGGAACCCCCCCTCCACAAACCCCAAATCTCTGGGTTTATTTCTCTAATGGCTGAATATCGAGATGAAAAAAATCTTTTCCTTCTGATGATGGTAGTTAGGACATGACTAGCTATTAATTAACCAGTTAACATAATAAACTCATCCTCAGATTGTAATGGCTACAATGAATGAGTGAGAGCCTCTGCTGATCGCACGCCATCCCTTCAGTGGAACTATACTGATTTTTCCAGAGAATATTTTCAGTGTTTTAACTTGCTGGAAAATGTTTTGAGAATAGTTTGACCTTGCGCGTCCGTAACTAGAAAGCTCTGATTTCAGCTAATGTGAAGTGACTTTTTGGCACCAGAGGGATTACGGATGAGGTCTGGTAACGCAAAGTTGAGTTCAAGAGTAAATATAACAACTCTCTTAAAGCAAAACTTTAGCTCCATTTTGAAGGGATTGCATTAGGCGTATCAGGTCCAATTTTGCAGCAGATGTAGAGCAGGGTTGCTCCTTTGAGTACACAGCCAAGACAGGTGGATCAGGCTCGAGGTGCCCGCAACTGCTCATCCATGGCCTCCCATGTGTTTTTACAGACTACGGAGAGCTCAGCTACCCCTGTGACTACCACCTTTTCCTTTCCTCGGTCCTGGTTTTATTTTTAAATTGAGCTGTATTTGTTGGGTGCTTGGATAAAGGAAAGGAAGGGGAAAAAAAAAGCAAAGTCTGCTTGTGAGAGAGACAAGCTTAATTAAATTTAAACACAGAATTGAAATGAAAGCACAACGTAAGGTGAAATTACAGCATTCATTAGATTTTGCTGTTGTTGGGTTGCTACCTACACACTCAGTCCAGCAGCTTTCTAAGCAATCAAGTGGTGCCATGTTGCCTGATTTTAAATAAAACCCAAGATCCTCCTCCTTCATTATTTCCGCTGGATTTTATCCCTGTCATTGTTCAGCTCTAACAGTGCCTTTTGAAGTGCTGAACTCATTGTGAAAACGGCCAATGTTGAGCTCTACCTGTTGCCTATCTCCATCTTGTAGCCTAAGAGAAAAAAGGGAGGGAGAATACAGCTCCAGCTGGGTTAGGAGGATTTGGCCCAAAGACTCTTTAAATGAAAGCAAGTGGTGAAAGTGCTCATTTTTCAACTCTCTCTGCTTTGTAGGCAATGAGTGCTAATTGTCAGGCTGATTTCTTTGGTGCTCCAAGGTCTGTTCCCTGGGATGTGATTTTCTGGGGTATCCTAAATCAGGCTGGACTGAGCCAAGGGAGTAACTGCCTGAGGTTTCCTGGGATGTTGGATGCTAAGGAGTATTGCACCTAACTACTGGGTGCTGCACAGTGTCTTCTCGTCCCAGCTGTGCTGGTCACCCCACAGCTGGCCCAGGCACACAGGAAAATGAAGAAGGCAGGACAAGGACTGGGGTGTGGCACAGTATTCGTAGCTTATGCAGTCAGTGAATTTCATGGATGACCTGTACTAGCTGAGTTGGAGGACTCTGGGCAAGTAAAAGATATTTCTGTCCACAAGATGCCCAGGAGAGTCTGTTAATGCCATCTCTGCTACTACTACTAGAAATCCAGCAGTAGGAGAGGACCTCCCTTGAGGGGCAGTGGCCTTGCATCGGTTTACAGGCCTAGATCAGACAGGGATCGTTTAACCCAAGAGTTCAGGATTTTCTGTGTTGGCAAGTCTTTGCATTTGTGGATTAGTAACTACTTCTGCAATTGTCATATCTGAGAAGCCAAACTAACTGCGAGGGGCAGAAGCTATAGGGAAATACTGATGGCATTTTACACGGTGTTCACCAAGTCCATTAGATGGGATCCTGGCTGTGTCTCTTCTTGGTAAGGTACTAGTCTGTGTTTGTAGTGTAGCATCTACCAACTATACACATTTCCTGATTTTATGGTGCTGTATTACATCAACACCCCTTTAATTTCCATTCTTGTGGTAGTATTTCAAGAGCTCGTACTCCTGATTAGTCAGCGCAAAAGCACGAAGAATGGGAGCTATGACCTGAAGGGGGAAGGAGAGACACAAACACCAATGTTGCACGAGACACAGCTTATTGATTCATATTTATTTATGATTCAGATGTGGAGAAAGAGTACTACATTTAAAAGGAAATGGTTTGTGCTTTTAATAAGGCTCTTCACTTACAGCTGTTCTGGTATAACCTTTGCATTACCCACTGCATTTTCCTTACAGTATTCTGGCTTTATGGTCTGCTGATTCACGGAATGTATCTTCTTCATTACTTAAAAAAAGTGATTGCTTTATAGCAATCTCTCTGTGTATACAAAATGAAAGCTATCTCCATTTGCTTTTGTATTTTTTATATATAATACAAAAACATCACTGTTATTAGTTTAATATGGAGAGCCTCTTAAAATGGTCCAAGCATCATCTGCTTTATTAGCGCCTGCTTGATAAAGCTTCCACATTCTACAGTTAGTTTGCTTCTGAGGATGCTAAGGCTTTACAATACGCACTGAGATTTTGATAAAATCTCATCAAAGCTTGCTAAAAGATCTCCTTTATCTATTTTGATTGGCTTGATTACATTGATTAATGAAACACTGGAGGATTTTATGTGATGGGATTAAATAATGCAATTAGTTTTAATAATTTTTCTAAAAAACAGAATTAGGTAGGAACAAAAGGAAAAAAAGAGAGCAATGTTCTGCGTACAGTGTTCATGATAAGTCATAATTCTTTGCTTTACCCATTGAAACAGTGGCATTTTACACGTGGAATGCTTAGGAGGAAATATAAGTGAGGAAGTTAATATTGGGGCAAATCTTAACTCTACAGTATTGTACAGGCTGTCATTCATGCCGGCGCTGGGAAGGAGTCTTGTTGGCACCCTGAAGGCAGGTCATTGTTTTGCTGTACTGGCCACCTCCTTTTTCATCTCTGGTTGTTTACAGGAGAAGGGGATTTCTGGATGAGAAGAAAACATATATCGTTTCAGTGGGTTAAGTACATTCAGGAACTTGCAGCAAAACCCTGCGGTTCTATGAGAGTGTACGGTAGCTCCTTGGCCATGCGAAAGTTTGCATAGACATGCTTTGGAGTCTGTATGCAAACCCCTCCACTGAAAGCAATGGAGTTGCAATAGCTTCACCACCTAGGGATTTCCCCCAGTGCAACCAATGTGTCTTGGGTCCAAGAAGAGAGATTTATGGAAATCAGAAAATTAAAATGAGTATAGTCATTGACCTAACTACTGAAAGCTAATGGCAAGCAGGTTCGCAACCAATGTAAGAGGAGCCAAAAGAGCATAGAAAAGATAAAATTATATTTCTTCTACCGACTGTTCTTCAGTTTGTGCTCAGCTTATAAGTTTACAAACTGCCACCTCTCCTAGGACACCGTGCAGGGACCTCCATGTTTCCTGAGAGCATTTCCAACCCGCGTGGGCTTTGAGAGAGGTACTGGAGTGCCCAGCTTGCACATTTACCTTCTACTTCAGAGTCAAGGCTGCTGGATTCTGTTCCTGGGTCTGCCCTGGACTCTCTGGTCAGTCCTAAGCAAATCATAGCATAGCATGGTTTGGGTTGGAAAGGACCTTTAAAGGTCATGTAGTCCAACTCCCCTGCAATGAGCAGAGACATCTTCAACATAGAATCATCTAAATCCTTTACACCTGGGCTCAGGTATCCCCATGGGTACCCATACCTAAGATGAACACAGCTGCATATTATTCAAGACGATGAAGAACAGTTCTGCCCCATGTTATCCATGACTGCCAGTCCTTAGTTCCCAGTGCAATGAATGAGGAGAGGAAGTGACAATATCAAAAATATTCTTATAGTGGCCTGTCTGAATACAGTCCCCAACTCCTCTGCATTCATTATGTTGGAAGTCAAGAGCTGGTCTGAATTGCTTATCATTGTCCTGAACTTAGATGCTGTTGTAGGTGCCTAGGTCAACCCTAAGCATTAGCATAGGAGGTCTAAATAGGGCTCCCCTTTTCTTTGTTCTTCATTTGCCTTGGCTATACAGCAGCTAGGCTAATGTTCACATGCCATTTGGGGGTTCAGTGATGGCTAAATGCCATTTGTAATTTGTCCTGGAGGTCTTGGCAGGGAAGTGGCAATACAAATGCAGAGTGTCATTGCTGGAGATTGGGGTCTTACCGGCATTTCCTACACCTAGCGTATCAATCCTAATTGCCATTTATTTTTCTTCTCATCTAGGTATATCTCTATATCTTGTTTACTGTCACTCTGCACTAAGCTGTTACTTCAAAGCATTTGCCTTGAATAATCACAACCAGCAAACTGCATAACAGCTTTGTTAAATACACTGCCTCTTCCCTTATAGTATCATTCCTGGGAAGAAAAGACAAGCAGAAACTGTGCATTTTGAATCCAGATCTGATTTCAGAGATAGCAGGCAGCTGAAGTATATACACTCAGGGTTTAGAGAGGTTTGGGACTACATTTTTTATTTGGGATCACCTTTGTTAGGAAGCAAGCCCTCAATGAATCAGTGCCTTTGGCAGAGCTTACTGCCTCTTGAGTAAACTTGTCTTCGCAATATTGGGCGCTAGGTGATGTGCAGACAGAGATGTGTACCTGTGATAAATGCTTGGGAAAATCCTTGACCTTTGCCCTGGTTGCCTGGAACAAACCAGAAGCTTCTGGTTCAATCACTTATTCTGCTTCTTTCTGTCTTCATTCATCCTTGCAGCTCATCTTTGTACCTCTTCATGCAGTGGGTCATGGAGAAGTTGCACCATCCATGTGCCCCATGGTTGAATATGTGGCTCAGACAGTGCAAGAATGAACAAGCTGGTTGAACCTAAATAGGATCCCCTTCTACATCCTTTTTAATAGCTTTTCTTTTCCAGTTCATGGGCTGATTTTGGGTGCTTTAGCAGGGAAGCCATGAAATCTTGGATTTTCTTCTGGCTTTGCTACTGGACCTTTGTATGGCCCTGAGTACATTCCCATCCTACCCTTTGTGTGTTTTGATCTGTCACACTTTAAACTCTCCATAACATGGAGTGTCTCCTACATTGTGTTTGTATTATAGCCAGCTCAGCGGGTCCTGATCTGATTGGAAATTTAATATGGCATCAATATTTTATCTCCAATCAATACACTACTCACTAATTCAGTTTACTCTTTTACTACTAATAGCCAAAATATTGTACGAGTCAAAGCCCAGACTGCTCAGGCCATGCTGAAACAGGTATCTAGATGATCTGTTCTGTGGAAAATGTTGGGCCTTGGTTGTAAGGGCTGGCAGTGAGAAGCTGAGAGTTAATTTAGGGTGTGCAGAGTTGCAAGAAGAGAGCATCTGTGTGTAGTGTGCGCTGGCCAGAAAAAAGACTCAAAGTCTCCCTTCGCTTACTGCTACAGGTCTGGGGAAAAAAGAAACAGGACTCAGATGGAGAACAGATGCTTTGAAGAGGTTCTCACCCCATACCTAAGCCGTGGTCCCTGCCTGCACACCAGCCTTCTCCAAAATACAGATCCTACAGCCTGCTCACGCTTGGGCCAAATGCTCCTGCCTGTGTGTGAGCCTCTTTGGGTTTGCTGTCGCATTGACAACACTGATTATCCATGGAAAAATGTGAATTCAGACACACGTAGGGAGATACCAAAACCACAATACCTAAGTAAGAAGAGTGAAAATGATGTGGTTATTTTTTTTTTTCATGAGCAAAAGTTCTCTTAGCTTTTGAAAATTTGCCTCTGTACTGCAAAATGCCGCTTGCAGACTGCTAGGATAGGCTGAGATCAGATTCTCTAGGTGCCACCCCTTTAGGGCTGTCAGGGAAGTAAAATATTCATCCCCTGAGGCTCTGCCATGGAGCAAATATATTAACTAACAAAAATAAATTGTATTCTTTCTAATAAAATATTCAATTGCTCGTTTGTTCTAACAAGTACAAGAAATGGAGGTTTAATCAAGGAAAACAAGACTTTACATCAGACCACAAGGTATTCTTGGCTAGAAGTCTGCTAATATGCTTGAATAATTCTGGTAATAGCAAAACTGAGCCATCCAGAGAGGGTAGCTCTTACACTGATTTAGAGTGACAGGATTTGGGGAGACAAAGGAGTAGCCAAATTAGCTCTGAAAAATTATCATTTTTGAAAGTTTTGCTAATGTCTCATCTTGAAGCCTGAATGTTTCAGGTTTCTGCTGTGTTTATTTGTTTGTTTGGAATAGCAGACATGGTAATACATTGGCAAATAATCAGAGAGGGGACTTAACCTGACTGGGAGACCTCCTGGTGATTCCTGTCTAGGAGAGCAATTTCCCTCCTTCCATGTATCAGTGCTCCACATTTTCCTCACCACACAGAATTCCTTTTGTCCAGGGAGATTAACATGGACTCTCAGATTGATAATTGGCACATATAGATATGAACTCCCTCTTTCTTTCCCCCCAAAACCCAATCCCCATGTCCTCCCCCCCACTGCCCCCAAACCCTGCATTGTTTCAACCTATTGCTCGAACAGACTGTAAACCCTCCACCAAAGTTTTCATGAATAACATTGCAATCTTTGGAACAAATCCAGAGCCAGTTTGAAGATAATAGGAACATTGAGTACTAAATAACACACTGACAGAAGACATGACACCATGCTGGCAGAAGACATGTGTGCATGACTTTTATAGTAACCAGGGCACGCATTGCTTGGTAGTCAGAGGACAGAAATGCAAACTATCAGAAAAAAGGCAATTTTTAATATCTCATTATGTTAGCTGGAGAAGATTGTGTGTATTACAGGAGAGAGAGAGTTGGTGTCCTTTGCAAATGGCCCTCTGTATAGGGAAGATGGAGCTGGGTCTCCTGAGTATTTAATATTGAGGAGTCATGTAGAGATTCTCCGTATACATATTGGATAGGAATTTCTACTAAAAGGATCAGCTCTGAAAGTTAACACTGATGGTATGTAAAGGCAATTGATAGGTTTCAGAGTAATCACATCATGGAAAGAAAACAGGACCATCTCCATGTCTTAAAGTTATTTAAAATAACCTTTCCCCCCCTAATTGTTAGTCTTTAATCTTTAGTCTGTGTGCTTCTGCATGACCCACTTCAGACCACAGGTGAATATCTGAGCTATCTTTCAATGTCTTAGTCCAACTGAAATTTCAACTTAAATTAATTGTCCTGGAGGAAAAAAAACCCCACACCTATCCATAATGTTTTCTGCAATCTGTGTCTCAACTCAGAACCCCTCAACAGGAGCACAAGACTTTAGAGCAAGCCCTTCCCACAAGACTTTAGAGCAAGCCCTTCCCAAAGTTGATGTATTTTAGGTGCCTTCATCCTGGATTCAGACTAAGGAATTCAGCTGGAGGCAGTGGTAGGTCAGAGCTTGAGGTCATGTTCTTGAATTATGTCCTGGTCAGCGATTACTTAATGCTGTGCCTTTGTAGGTAAAAGCTAAACAAGGGGGAAAAAAAGGAAAAAAATCTGAAAGTGGTGAGCTCTCTGTCCTTCTCCTGTAAGAAAAGTCCCAGCTCTGTGGCCAGGCTTGAAGCTGGACGTTGCACAAGTACTTGGGCTGGGTCTGGGAGAGAGCGCTTGTCATCTTCCTAGACCCAGCCTAAACCAAGTAAAGGAACTTGTTTTTAAACATCCTCAACTCCAGAACTCTGTGTCTCTGTATCCTCATTTAGAAGAGGTGCTTTGTGGTGTCAAGCAGCTCATGATGCCTATTTGATTGAGACGGAGTGGGCTACACAAAAGGATCATGCACCACTGGGCATCCCTTTGCTGAAGCTGTGGAGATGGGGAGGCTGAGTAGTGAGCGCACTTCACCATCTTGTGGAAGAGCTTTATCTTTTATTGCTTGTGCAGGATCAAGCACTTTCACTTCAACAGGAGATTACTTCTGTTTGAAGCCTTAACCATACGCTGTAACGCTTAGATATAAAAAGGGCACGGAAGGCAAAGCATAGAGGAATTAAATTGTATATTATATATGCATGCAACAGAATGAATCTAGCACAAGCCCCGTGTTAGCTGTGAATATTTGTTCCACTTCATGAGAGCGCTTTCCTTTATTTATCACTCTTTTCTAGTGATATCAGTGGGTTTTGTGCATACTGTCTGGAAGAGGACCGAATTCTGCCACCTTTTCTTAGGCAAAACCTGCAGTCAGGAACAAAGGCTCTGATGACAGTGAAGAAATGTCTCTATTCACAAGCACTCTTTACAGGTGATTGCTTATGTATTAGAGATGCAAATGACGGTTTTGTTTCAAATGAGGTAAATCTAAGATTAAACTCCCATCGAAGAGTAAATGTTCCCTTTACCTTTCATGTGTAGTAGCTTGAAAGAGCCTACACAACAATAAATTGCATTACAGAAGCTCCCACTGACACAACCATATGTTAGCAGTCTCTGTTATGAAGGGTTACAGCTCGGTTGAAAGAATTTGCTGTGGGCTGAAATTTGGCAGTCTCTGCTCAGTAGTTAGATTTTAAAATGGAGCTATAAATGCCTACCAATTCCTAGCAAGTCATCTCGAAAAGCGCAGAGGGGGGAAAAGCCGAAGCTTGTTGAATTTAAGTTTGGCGCTTACACGACTAAGAGCCGCCGCCAACGTGGTGAAATGAAAATGTGTGTGGAGTTACCACAGGTCGGAGCGCCTCTTCCCTTTAGGAAAACGTTAAAAAATAAGCTGCAAACCTTTCTTCTGGCGCTGCGGCCTCAGCAGGTTGCAGCTCCTGAGGCTGTGGGAAGACAATGACCTGTGGTATTCGGGAACATGATCAGCTTGCAATGAGAGCCTCGGGAAAAGGGGGGGTGAAGAGTGAAAGGCTGAAAGTTGAGGAGCAGACGGTGGGGTTTTTATTGTAAGTCCTGAGTCATGCTGCCTTCACATTCCCGTTTCTTGGCTGTGAGGAAAATGGAAAGACTTCCTCTCGGGAGCGGGTCCCTCTGCCACCCAACTACGCTGGGTGACCACGGGGGAAGAAGGGATGGGGCAGAAGTTTGTAGCGAGTTAATATAAAGCTGCTTAAAAAGAGAGAGGAGAGAGGAGCATCAGCATCTGTCTTTACCGCATTTATGTTCATTATGGTTTTTAGTGTCTGTTTAGGTGAGCAGGCTGTTGCTGATTTGAGATGAGGAGAGTTCAGCCCCTTCCCCAGAAGGATTCAGGCTCCACTGGAGGGGGTGGATGTTCACATCTGCACACTGGGGATCTGCGTCTTCCTTTAATCCAGCTGGATGCTCTTATGAAATCATGGAAGATGGGACTTGAAGTGAGGTCAGGATGCGTCTGGTCCACCCTGCTGCCCGATCAGTTTTGAACCTGATCAGCACTGTGGTATGGGTGTATGTCTGGCAGGAAGGCTTTTTTCTTGACAACCTTCCAAAGACATCTGTTATTGGCATTGAAACGTTCTTTGTGGGCACCAAGACAGACCAGAAATAACTTACCTTTAAGTTGTATATGAGTCTATTAACACAACACTGCACAATTTTGGCAGTGTTAGAAAAGAGGTGCTATGTATTCATGCCTAATTTGGTTTTTAGTGGCCACCAGAATGAGCGTCCCTTTTCTCTTCTCTTCCCTGGTCAGATGTCCTGGCAGTAGAGTACAATGGGTCTTTAATTCCATCATGGGCCAGCAGCTGCACAGGTTCATTTGGAAAGGACTAAGCTTCAAATGAACAATTCAGTACTGCTTTTAGCGTATGAGCAATTTCTTCCTGGTGATCGTAGGGGATGGCATGGGGTAGGAGTGCAGGGGAGAGCTGTAAGCGTGGTGTAGATAGAAGTGTGCACTCTGGGTGGGAGCTGGGAGGACTCTGAAGGGGACTCACCATGCCACCATGTGATCCCTTCCCTGCACTGTCATCAGGGCTGTCACCATGCTGTCACCAGAGCTGCAGTGTCCATATGGCTGTGACGGTCAGATCTTTAGACCATCTACTATGTGTAGATGTGCAACCTACTAGCAATGTCCTTTCAGAGGAATTCCTTTAGCTCAAGGAGCAAAGCTCTGATTTGGGATGCAGCAGGCTATGGTATGGTCCCGTTGAAGGCAGGGTGGGAGGTGGTTCATCTAGCCTTTGTGGCTGCTGGTGTTGCGTGGATTTGCTACAAAACTCCAATTCATCACTGCCACTCTAATGGTGCTTGACGAAATTCAATGACCATATGTGAAGAAATACAAATCGCACTGTTTCCTGGTGGGTAGCAAATGTAGGCATGTGCTATTTGAAGAGGCTCAGCCAATTTGACAGATTTCTTCTGTAGTTTGGGTGAGTGACTTTTAAAGGTGGGTGAACCTCAGCGGGTTCCAAACGCAGCCTGGGATTAGAGGGGGGATAGCCCTTAGGGCTGTTAGCCCAGGCCTGTCCTGCCTGCCCAGATCCACTGAGATCACACGTCTGTGTGAACCACCTCTTGTATGAGAACATGGGACTTTCTTTCTTGGCCTTATTACTGCATTTGGTCCTCAAAATCTGCCTGCTTGGTGCCATTTGGATCTTCCTGGCTGGAAGAACAAGATGAAAAACCCCACGAATCTTCAGGCATGTAACCAAGGCAGCAAATTTCTGCATGTAGGGGCCCAATAGTCCACTTCAGATCAGGAATTGGAGAAAGAGGTGTCCCTAAAATGCATTTGAGGCCCCGGATAGGCTGAACTATCCTGCAGACAGGGTCATTCCTTTCTGCTGACTTCCCAGAGGATGCAGAAAGACACTTGTGTGTCCCCCTTGGACAACTAAAACTGGGTGGGATGGGTCAAAGCGTGAGCAAATTGTCTGAATCCAGCCGGGAAGGCTGTACATAGGCAGGAGCTGAACCTTTTGTCGTTGCCTTTACCACAAAACCAGCCTTTCTCTGCTGAGCAGTCTCCCGAGTTACTTTACAGGGAGGATCTAATGTGTTGTATGAAAAGTAAAGAAATTAAATAGCAAGCGTTCCACTTGACCAAAAGGTCAAAGTCTCTGTGATTAAAATGCTTTGTTATTTTAAGATCAGGGAATGTCACATAACCGTTATATATAAATGGCAAAGTTTCTGTGTGCGCTGACTGCTGAAGGGCATTGCTAACTCTGTCCTTGGGGGTGCCAGATGAATCCGCCTTCCTGAAGCAGTTCCCAAGTCCTACAAACACTGCTGCATGGCCGGCAGGCAAGGAAACCCTTGCAGCTGGAGAGGTTAAATACACTTTCCGGCTCTATGCATGCAATGTTGTACTTCATGCACCGCTGTTCTTCAGGTGTACTTGTGCTGTTTTTCTCTTCTTATCTTCTATATATTAAAAAGGCAACCCCAAAACGGATATAAAAATATATTAACTTCATAATGCAAATTTTTGTTCTGGAAATGGCCCGCTGCTTGTGGGTGACTAGTGGGTGGGGCAAAACAGCGAACCCAACAAGATTGACTTTGCCTTGACTTTGACTGGACTTTGCAGATCTGCTGAGCAGGGGCTGAAATGGCTCTGACTCACATGGCGCTGGGATACTACTGTGAGACATAAATAAATGTCCACAGAAATCTGGGATGATATACTTGGGGTTTACTTCTGTCTTTCCAGATCAGGGAAATAATAGGATGGGGTGTAAGTGGATTAATTAAATACTTAATTTATTTGACAGTTTGCAAATAACGTTGTTACAAGTGGGTCGTGCTGCTCTGGACTTTGGTTTTAAATGATGAAGTCCAGCACATCAATGGAGTGAGAAGGAGGGAAGGTCAGAAAGGTCATTTACAGTTAGATTAAATACCTTGAAGTTCAGATAACTCATAATCCCAGTCCCCAAATCCTGCCTGTTACAGAACTCTATTGTAATAATAATGCTGACCTGAAATAAACTGTCTGAATCAGCTGCTTTTTTCAAGTGTGCGAGGCAGAGCTGGAAATTCAGGGAGGATAAGGTCTGAGGTCCCAACAAAACAGCCTCTCTCTGCTGGTATCCCCTAACGTGCCCTGGGATGTCTTCTTTTAATGATAAAATACTTCTTTTTCAATTCTACATGCATTTCTTCTCCAATGGATTCTTGAAATTGAACTTAATCTTCTGCTGTGAAGAAGATATCAGAAGGGTCAAAGGAAAGAAGAGAAAAATTATATTTTCACATGCATTTTTTTGGATATGAATAAACACGTACAAAGCTTTATAGCCTGGACAGAATAGAGCTGTGGGGAGATGCTGAACTCTCCTCCTTTCTCTCTGCGTGCCCACCCCATGCCTTATTTTCCCTTCTGCTTAGTAGAAAGAGATGCAAAAAGAGCGATTTGTCCTTTGCATGTTGTTTTGAGAGGCGAGGGAGTGTCTTGACTCGCTCACGAAACGATGAGTTATAGATTCATTGAGCAATAGGGCTGGAAGATACCTCAGAGACCTCCAGTGCTGGATATTGCACTGTCTCACCAGATAATCTGTTCCAGCGTGTCACCATCCATCTGTTAAGCAGAGGATCACAGCATCAGCTTTTGCCTTGGCCCTTCAGCCCTCGGCGGGCTAGGGTTGCTCTCCGCTGACTGGGAGATTGGTGAACCTGCTTTGCTCCTTGCACGCAGATTATTTGTATTTTGGCACTTGTGCAGTGCAGAGACTCCTGGCCAGACTCCTGGTATTCACAACCTACATAAACAGCGTACAGAAAGTGTACGAGAGAGCTCTCCTCCTCTTGACGGTGCTCAGGAGATGAGGGTGGGCTGCTTCAGCCGTCTTCTTTCTTGATGTCTGAGATGGTGCTGCATTTGGAGAGAGGAGAGGGAACGCTAGGAAACGTGTCCCATGTGCTGTATCACCTGCTGGGGCAGAAGTTGAGTTGGGTTGAGCTGGGTGACTTGAAAGGCTGTGGTTGTGGTCTGTGCTTCTTGTTCTCTGGCTGTACCTCTTCATCAGGTCCAAAGGGGGCACAACTTGGGTCACGGATATCCATCTCCTTTTTCTAGTGGGAAAATGTATTTGCACCAACCTGACCGTCATGGCAGTTCCACAAGGTGAATTGTGTAGAGCTCCCCAAAAAAGACCTCTCCAGAAAAGACGATTTATTTTCCCTTATCCCATCCTACCGCAACACACAACATTATTTTAACACCCAATCCACAAAACATGTGAGACGTATCACAGATGCCTACCCATTGCACAGATTGTACACTATTTATACATCATACACACATGCTATTTAACATACTTTAATTTTTTTAAGAGCAGCTGAAGAATCTTTTACTAACACAAATCTTATTTTCACATGTGGCTCTGTATAATGAATTTTTCAAAGATTTCCACACCTACTCTAAGTGAAATTATATCTTGAGGAAAGTATAGCTTGATTGTTAATTCTGAACCATGTTGAAGCTCCTGCCTTTTCTGTTTTAATCTAAATTGCTCTTTCAAAAGTATTTTATATTAGAATTTGGAAACAGATACAGTTCTTTTATTTTTATTAGTTTTTAAATTTTTTTTTTACACACAGGGTCGAATGCACATATATTATTACAGCTCTCTTTTTGCCATTTACAAAGGAAATGTACACCCTGACAATATCGTGTGCACCAAATCAATGAAATATCCTGTGTTTTCTATTCATTAAACCCCTAAAGCACTATGCGCAAATTCCCTCACTTTAATTACACACCTCAGGGATGTGCAGGCCAAAAAGGAGGCAGTCAGACAAAAAAGCCTGGTCTCTGCCAAAAGGAAAAAAAAAAAAAAAAAGGTAAACATTTATTTTCAGTGGGGAAATCTGCTATTAATTCATATAGTGACTTTCCCCAGCTGAAATAATGAGGAAAGCCAAGTGAACCAAATGTTCACAGTGAGCAAACATGAACAGTAGGAAATCAGCCCATCTTGTATTTACATGTTTATTCCATCAGCCTTTGAAGAACGTATGCACGATCCTTTTTTTTTTGTGTGTCGAATGTCAACGTTTACTCACACTCCTCCGGGGGGGTGACTCCTTAGCAATGAAAGGCTTCGGCTCTCTACAGACACCCGGATTCAGCGTGTCCCATCTGGAAGGGGGGTTTTAAAATACTGAAATACGTAGGGTGACTCCAAGTAGCTGCAGAGTCTGAGTGTGCCCATCCGAGCTGCAGGAGTACTTGGTCATGCACCGGGCTGGTGGCTTCTGGAGGTGCAGTGGGTGCAGGACTTTTCTCCTTACCTGTTGAAAATGCTTGTGCTTTCAAAGCTGTTCTCACCGCTGTGAGGACAGTCCAGCAATGCTTATTAGGCCCCTTGGGAAAAGACTAAGCCCAGACTTCACTAACACAACAAAACGGGCCACATTTGCCAGTGTACGGACTATGGATACAAAGTGCCGCACCCCATGAGTGCATCAGTTCATCAATACTGACCAGCGAGTCCCCTGTCCCCCGTGTTTTACAATAGATATGTGCAATGTTCACAGCCTACTATAAAAAATAGGGAAGAAAATTCTTCACTCTCCTAAGGCAAGGAACGTCTTTTCTTTATTTGGGTGTGCTAATAAAATAGCTTCCTGACTTTGGTCCCTCCTGGAAACACCCAAATACACCAGGCTATTTTCAGTAGCATTTTGTAATATTGTCTTCAGGCTATGCAGAAATCCCTTTGAATTGGAAAGGAAGCCAGCTGTGTCTTCATTTTAAATTGCACTGATCCTGGCATTTTTTGATTTCAGAGTGGTCTGTGCTCCGGATGGAGCTCTGGGTGCTCTGCACTGGGGGCAGAAGCACCGGAGGGTTTGTAGGCTGATGTGGCCATTTATCCAGAGCAGGAAGGACAGTGTTGGCACCCGTGAGTTTTATATAGAAAAGGAAAGTCTTCAGAAATTTTCAGGAGCTGTAATTAGTCATTTGAAAGATAGCAAAGCAACTTAGGCAAATTTCTTAATTTTTTTTTTAGCTGGGTGGGTAGGCTTGTACAATGGAGCTGGTGCTCGGGGAAGGTCTGTGCAAGTTCTCCTGCAAAACCCATGAAATTCATAGAATATTCTGGGAGACGTAGTCGCAAAGCTCAGGTGTTAGGTATCCATAGTTAAAGCAACAGAGTCAGAATCTCATGCAAACGCTAAAGCAGAGTAAGTTTAACTATGGCTGATGGGAAACAAATCTGTTTATGGATTAGTGCCTGCGAAGACCCTGAGTATCAGTGTTATTCTACTGAAGCAGCACATTTTAAAATGAAATTGTTGGATTTAAATGAAAATCATCAGAAAAACAAAAGATGCATCTGGGCAGAGATGCAGATTGGTAACAGTGTCTCTGGGCTGAAACTTCCTCGTACCGAGGTTTGAGACGACAGCAGGCTTTTTCTGATATTACTGGGAGGTTTTATCCGTTAACCCCAATAAGTATAAGCTAGCATCACTCCTTGAGTATTGCTTTTTCAGAATTAACATTAGCATCTACCAAAGCCCTCCCTAAATAAATTTTTAGCAGATACATTATTTTTGTTAGAGATGAATAAATGAATAAAATGTATGCGTGATCTCTCTCTTTTTCCTATTCTATAAGAAGAAGCAATGCCCTATTAATTTTGACAGACAACTTGGCATTAGCCACTTTAAAATCCAACATGGGATAAAGTTATGCATTACTAGTCTTTCTACATTTTTGTCAAGAGATGAGCATTTTGCCAGATTTTTTAATAATACGCCAAGAGCTTTGTCAGTCAGTTTGTTTAGCTCTGCGTGGTTATGCCAGTATTTTTCAGCTATCCTGCTGTGTGTGCCACTGCCCTTCACTGCTTTTCTAGCTCCTCCCCTGCAATTAGACAAAGTCAACATAGCAGTCAGGCTGAGCAGCCCCGAGGTACCTGCAGCTATCAACAGTCCAGACTCACAGTCCCGATGAACAAGCTTTGCTTATTCACCGCATCACTACCTCAATTAGGACTTCTTATTATATCTCGGCTATTTATCGCAAACACAACAGATGGAACGGATAACGCTAAACACGTTTTAAGTCCTCACCTAAGAAGAAGGAGGGGGAAAATTATCCAGAAAGAAATAGGAGCAAATGCATAAGGCAGCTTGCAACCAGGAACCAGTTACCATGCCTACTGAAGCCTATTCTAAAGAATGTGTTGGCTGACACACAGAACTCAATGAAAAGATGAAAAAAATGTGCAGGCAATACTAGTTTGGCAGGGATGGTGGGGAATCTGAGACAGAGCTGCTGGTATGGAAGGATCTCACTGCATGCAATTTGCAAACATGCCAATTCAATGGCATGTGATAGACACTAGATGGAATTTAAAGGTCTTAGGGTCTTAGAGAGCTGGAATCACACAAGAAAACTGTGGGTATTAAAAATAGCAATCCTTTTCACCAAACCTTGTGTCTCAGATTTGAATTCAACAGCGTTAAGAGAAATCACTGCCATCTCTTCCAGGCACGTTTGAAAAATTGCCTGGACGTACCTTAATTCTGCTGTATCTTTACGTCCCAGGAAACATGTTGCACCAGTGCCGCTGAATTTCCAAAGAAATTCCCATGGCTTCCTTTGTGTGTTTGTGTGTTGAAAGGGAACTGGCTGCCTAACAGGACTTATACTGCAACTTCAGGCAGTTAATTTTTATGGGATTTCCAAATTTTTCTTGGTGGGTAGGGGGGAATGGGGAGGCAGGCTGGGGAAGGGAGGAGAAGAATCACATGCAGGCTGAATTTTTGAGAAAGGTGGTGCAGATGGTTGGGTCCAAGTGCTTCACTACAAGTCCACCCTTTCCCCCAAATAAAAATCTGTACAAATTCCTGTGTACCATCTGTAAAAGTCCTTTATGTTTTTATAACACTGCTCTTCCATTCCTTTTTTTTTTTTTTAATATATTATTATTTTATTCCAGGTGATAAATGTTTGAAAACTTGGGGCACTTGATTGAGACCTTGGAAAAGATTTCTGTAGAAAGGGAGCAGACTACTCATTTCTTAGTGTCTACTTGGTGGCTTTTTTCAGTCCAGCCAAGATGTTGGCTTGGTCTAGGGCCAAGTCCCAATTTCACAGTTTGGATTTAGCAGCAATCTTTTTGAGAGTCGTGGTGGTTGCAGGGCTTTGGGTCAGTCTGTTCCTGAGTAAGAGCCATACCACTATTTTGGTTTGTGCTGGGTCTGAACTGGAAAAGTCATGTTTGCTTGGCTCTGACTTGGTCCATGCTCATTATTAATGCTGCATTAAAATTTAAGGGCAGATCTGCATCTGGTATGGACTGATCCTGCTTGACACAAAGCACTTACACCATTTCACATCAGCTCTCCCATCAGCCCTACTTGCACCACATGGTGGGGCGAATTCATGTGTCTCCTCGCAGGAAGCCACTGCATCCGCACTCAGACCCCTGCCACCACCCTCAGTGCCCAGCACCATCAGGCACTGCTACATTCAAAACTAGCAGGGTCCAAAATAAAAAGAAGTGACATGACATTTTATGGGTGATGAGAAGATGTACAGGTGTGAGAGCAGTGAAAAGGTCATGTGTTGGGTTTTTAGAGCTTTCTTCTCAAGCGTCTGTGCTCAGCTGTGATCAGAGAGGGTGCCTTTCCCTCTTACCGGAAGGTTTCTGCCGTCCCCTCTGCACGGTGACCCACTTTCCATAGGAGGATGGTGAGCGTCCCCAATACAGCCTTGCGGTAGTCTGTGACTAGGACACTCTGAGGCTATAGGAGATGTTGAGGCTGAGAAGGAAAGCACAGCCAGGTGCTTCATAAACATCAAGATGTCAAGTTTATTGAAGCATCATGCTGCCATCTTTTGAACCCAAAGTTATGAACCTTTATCGACTTTTCCTTGACTAGAAAAAGGATGTGTGGTTCTCTGAGATCAAATGGGAGACATGGTGTCTCCTGGAAGGTCTTGAGCCTCTCCTAACTGGCAGATATACCCTCCTGGCCAGCACTGACAACTCTCCATGCAACAGCATGGCTATTTTGGATCCCATTTCACTCTTCTTCTGCTATAGGTGGCCAAAATGCCTAATCTGGGCTGCAGATGCCATCAGATGGCTGTGGTTTGAAATGGTAGGCACAGATGCATGCATTTTTAGAAGGACTGAGTCTTTTTATGGTTCTAGGCCTAATGGGATCGAATTATCTCATGTACCTCTCCTGGATGGGGAGAAGCGAGGTTGTCCGAGTGCTCTTAATTACTGCAAACCTGGTATGTTGAGAGGTCTTGTGGAAGAGAACTGGTATGCCTGTGTTAGGCTGGTGTTACTCATTGGGAGAGTGAGGCTTTGTGGTGTCCAGGTAGATGGGGAGTCAAAGATTTAAAAGCCAGAGGGACAACTGTTGTTGTCTAATCTGCCTTGCTGTTTAATGCAGTCCAGAGGATGTCTGTGGATTAATGCATGTTTGGATTGGAGAATCTCACTTGGAAAAATATCCAATCTTGAGGTGGAAATCTCCAGCAGTGGAGACTCCACTGCAACACTTGGCCATTTGTTCTGGTCATTAATTACCTCCCAATTTCCTCTTTATCTCAGTGGACCGTTCCCACCCCAGACTCTAAGCCTGGTGGTGCCAGTTGGCCTGGTGTCTCTAAGGGCCTTGAGCTATTCAGGAGGAAATATAGACAGGCTAAATTAGGCTTAATGAGTCTAACTTCAATTTTCAGGTACTGGATCCCATTATTCATCTTCCAGTCAGGGGGCCTGATGGTCACACTTCTTCTTGTCATCTCCAACACCATCTAGCCAAGGAGCTTCTAATGATGAGTGATGTAAAAGCCATTTAAGCCAAATTTATGCAGGTGTATTAGGTGGTCTGTGGAAGTAATTTAGCTGTGTTAATAAGCTGTGTTTCGTAGTCTTCTCCTTCTGCTGCTGGGTTTAAGGCATGAAGCTGGCATGGGTGGCTTTGCACTGACAGTGTAGACATGTCATGACTTCAACATCGGTCTTTCAGTTGATAACAGCTATGAGATGTGACAAACCTTGACATCTCAAGAAGAGGGGTAGCTGGGTGGTCAAGGGTCTGGTCAAACATGTTATCCCAGCGTGCTGAGGGGTCTGCGGTATTGCTACCTCCAGCTGGAGAGCAGTGACCCGGCACAGCCCTTTACAGTGTTTGACTGTTTATTGGAGTGCCTCATCTTCTTTAGCTTATTAATTCTTCCCTCATAGCCCACTGTTAGGTAGAAATTGCTTTCTTTTTTACAGATGGGGAATTCCCACCAGGGATGTTGCAGGCCGTATGCACACTATCTAATTTAGGCAGCTAACTTAAGCCCCTGGTATAGTTATTGGGTGGAAGCAGAGACTTTCAGAGAACCTGAGTGAGGGAGTCCTTTCCCCAGTTGCCAAGCAGAGTCATATGCTCCTGTCTTAGGGATCCAATGTAAAGGACAAATCTTCCCCAGAAGTAGCTGCTTTTTCCTAGACCACACAGGACAGTACTAGCGCTGCCTAGACTGAAATGCATGCCATTTATTTTGTAGCCTAATACCTATGGATCAGTCTTCCTTTGGATTTATTTTCTACTAGTTCCAGGAGTTTCTTCTGTGATTGGGATCAGCCATTTTTTTAGCAGGGATGTCTTCTCTGAAATGCGTAAGTCATGGGGTGGAACTGCTGATAATACAGAATATAAATAAAGTGCAATACAACTCTTGCAGTCAACGACAGTCAATGCAGAGTTGCCAAGAATAGGCAATTTCAAAACAGTGGAATAATCTTTAAAGGAAAATACTGTAGTTTGGATATGATATGGCCAGATAACTTCACCAGAAACAAGTCATCTATAACCACTGTCAAAAAGGAAGATTGCCCTGCGTGGAGGCCTTCAGGGGTTTGCCCTTGTTCTGCTCATTGGAAGAGAGAGTGGTTATGGGTGACACCAGTCTGGGGAGGCACCATGGGTACACTGAAGCAGAGGATCAGAATTGAAAAAGTCTTGGTGAGTTGAAGTCGGAGCAGGGAGTCATGAGGGGAGAGATGACAGCAGCTGTCAAACATGTACAAAGGTGTTGTGAGGGGGGTGAATCTGTTCTCTGTGTCCAAGGGGTTAGGGCAAGAAGGAAAGGGCATCAGGTGGAGCCCTGAGGTTCAGCTTAGACGTTAAGAAGCACTTCCCATGAGCAGAGACAGTGCAGCGCTGGGACAGACTGCCCGGAGGGGTCGTGAAGGCTTTTAACTGCATGTTAGACAAACATCAGCCTGAAAAATACAGGTGACCCTGCCCTCGGGCAGAGGAATGACTAGGTGGCTTCTTGGTGCTCTTTCCAGCCTTGTTTTTCTGTGATTTCATTATGTATTGCAAAATTGTCCATTTTTTTGGATGCATCTGAATGGAAACCTACTTTATCCATCCCTTACAGTGCCTTCACCAGTATTACTAAGAGAAAGTAAACATATCTCTTCAAATTCAGCCTATGGTGCTTAAATGCTGCAAAATTTTCTGCCATGTGGTGTCAGGAATTGCCCGTCAGTATTTGGGTGCAGGGGAGGGAAGGTGTTGCATGGCATACGTCTGTGCCCAGGCACACTAGTCGGGGTTTGCAAGGCTTTATTTCCTTTCTAGTCCAGTTCTTGGCTAGCCATAAAACTTCAGACCCAGTCAGGTGAAGTCTGGCTCTATTTTAATCAAGAAATCATGGCATGAAAAGAAAGACTTTTCAGGTGTATTCAGTTAAAAGCTTTGATAAAAAGGGACATTTTAATACAAATCCACTTCTACAGCAGCCATTCATGGCAAAACACGAACACTAAAGGCAAAATGGTAGCTATTCCTCTTCCCTTTCATGCAGGCCCTGATCCTACACCTGGGGATGCTGATGTGGAGAACCAACCCAAGGTGAGAGATGCACAGACACATGGCAGCGAACGCACTACCAATGGTGGCATCAGATTAGCTCTGGCTAAAAGCACCATGGGGTAGATATCTCTGAGAAGTTTTTATCAGCATGAAAGATAGCCCTACAGATGTTTTAGTGAGAGGGAAGTGTATGAAGCCTCCCTTGTCCCCCAGCCTTGAGGTGCAGCACAGCTATGTGGTCTGTTCCTGCCCAGAGACCTCCTGGGCCAGATGCAGCAACATCATGTGCAAGAGGCCATCAGCAGGAGGATGGCTGCATCGCTGTTCTTCTTCTTCCGTTCTTCTTCTTCTTCTGCATGAGTAACTGCATGAAGTGTGGTCATCATGGCACACAATTGGAAAGGGGAATCAGTCTGTGGGAGTTTTGGTTGGAAGAGATAGGGTCTTTGGTGGCCATCTTCTCCTTGCACCCAGCTATTCACTGTGCCCCACACAGGAGTGTGCCTGTGCTGGCACAACCATTTGCAGGGGAATGATGTGAACTGGGTTAGGGAGCTGATCTGGGAACAAACCTTGCAGGAACGTTCAGGATTTTAAACCCAGTTCCTTAAAAAACCCCTAAATGCACTGGTACAAGTGAATGGGGTGACACAGGAGGAAGGTCACGGGACTTCTTAAATTAGTATCACCAGATGACTACAAATGTGTCCCTATGCTCAAGGCTTGGGGCTTGACTGGCTTGAACGATGAGTGTAGAGCCTGCCTGCGCAGTGGTGTCTGCCGCCAGACACCGCTATCGGTGTGTCGTGGCAGAAGATGTCCCTGCAAATGGAGATCTCCTTCCCTCTGACCACCTGGAGGATCTGTAGCCACAAACACCAACCGACGTAGGGAGCATCTTCAAACTGCCTTACTCATTAAAGTGAATGGAAATGGTGCCATTGACTTCAGTATGAGCAGGATTGGACCCAAAGCAGCTGGCATTCAAAGCAGTGGGGAAAGAAAATACATATGTGCTTTGGGGAGGGGGTGGTGTCAAGAGGGCATCTTGAGTTAATTTCAGATTTGTTTTTAAGACTACGGCTGGGTAGAAACACTCCTTTGTCGGGAAACCGTACTTAAATTAACCTGCGATCATACCAGCAGATGTAAAATGGAAGCAAATGTATTATACATCACTGTCTTGGACATTAGTTCTGAAACCGCCAGTGATCACACTCCACTTCAAAGAGACCCTCTACCAGGGGCTTGGCTGGGAAGATAAAGCCCTGGCTATTTACCTTCTGACCTTGGTTCAAGACTAAATTGAGAATCTAAATGAAAGTAGTTTGGTGGTCTCAGCTCAATCCCTGGTAGACAGTTGTCCGTATCACAAAAGCACCATCCCTAGTTTAACAGAATTTGGCACGGTCGGTCTTCTCTGTTCAGGAGAGACCCTGGGCTAAATTAACACAGAGACTAAATTACATCTCATATGCCATCGTCGAGATGGCAGCCTTCGAAATGGTGCCTTAGAATAGCAGCCTGTGTGGACGCTCTCCAAACTGGCTTCCGGATAAAGAAATCTGTTTTCAGAGCTGCCACTTTCAAGCCTATTGCTTAAGCCAAAAATGAAAATAAAAGCAAATCACAGCACAGGCTTTTTAGGAACTCATACTTAGAACAAGGATGATGATCTTGGAGAGATTAAAATACACTTTCTAAGCATTTACTGAAGTAGCTGAAATTCTACAGATTATTTTCTCTTATTGAAATATCTCATGAGCCATGACTATAATTGCAACAATTAAACGTTTTTTTTATTAGTATTATTACTTATTAGAAAATCCAGAAGAAGACATACTGCCATACAAATGTTCAAGAAGGCATTGATAAACATACATATTCATCATTTACTCATATCTATCTAATAAATCAAATAGATTTAGTGCCTGATACTGTAAACAGCTATAATCATATTTAAATAGGAGTTATCAAAATGTTTACATTCAAACATACCTGTAAATATTGGCAGGACATGATTATCCAGTGTATAATAATACATGATGGATATTGTGACATAGATAGCATGACATAAATATAAAATCTATAGCCTGTATGTAGGCTATGTGTTGTGAAAGACGTGGAAGCTCTAAGTGGAAGCCCCACAAATCAATAACGAGGTCGTTACAACAAGCGAGAACGAAGCCTGAATACAATGCAGGAAAACAATGTCAGATACTCAGTTATACTCTAATTGCGAAATGTCTTTCGAGCAAGCCGAGAGGACAGATGGTGTAGCAGTTTCCATGCTAGCCTCTGACTCCTGCTCACTTTCTGGCTCTTCCTTACTCTTTATGTCTGACTTTGGTCACGTTGCTTAGGCTGGATCTTACTCTTTTTCAGTGCTTCAGGGCAGTAAAAATTAGTAATAGTAAGTGTTGCTATTAAAGAGTCCGGATGAATATTGGAAGTCATCTGACAAACATCATTATAAACGCCCTTTATGCCTGTCAGCCTCAACAGGCTGTGTAAATATTTCACTTACTTCTTTATGGTACTGCTGGAAAGCCAAAGGTATCACCACACACATGATATGCCTGGGGAAACTGAGGCACGAGGCCATATTAGTAATTTTCAGGAAGTCACACATGGAGGCTGTGGCTCGGCCCTCTTTGCTAGCAATTAGTAAATCCTTCTTTTCCCAGAAATACCATGCGCCATGGAAACAGGAGGAGAAAATCTTCCACAGTGCAAGGACTGAGGCAGTTGGTGTACTTACTCCGACGAGGTCAGGATCAGGACGTAATAGGGGATATTGGTAAACTCCTGCAAATGAAAAGATGATACAAGTACATCAGACAGCGATAGAAAAATGCGTTTTCTTAAATCAGGCCCTACACAGAACATAAACCTCGTCTGCTCGGGTGCCGCAAACCTTACACCTGTGAGCAGCCTTTTGCACCAGGACTATTCAAAAGCTTTTTGCCTCTCAAAAGCGTAAACGCTTGCACGTCTGAGACCCCAACTTGCAGCAAAAGTATTCCTCATGCCACTGGAAGAAAGGCCTTGCTCCAAATAGGCGACAGGAGGGCTCCCATGCCAGGGCTTTAGAGCAGACCCTGCCTGGTAAAGAAGCATGATATATTCTATACCTAATTTTCAAAACTGGGTGGCTCAAATATGTCTCCGGGCCGGTCTGTGTGATGTGAGGTATTTCACATCGCACGCCCAGGAAGAATTGAAATGGTCACAAAATGTAATTTCTGTGCATGGAGTGAACTTTGTGTAGGAGGACGGTAACGTGCATGTTCAGAGGCAGGTTTTGAGCGTTTTATTTTGCTAGAAAATGGTTCCAGTGCACCCCGCACTGGTCCCCATATGCTGTTCTAGACTGGTCTGTCATAAAAATCCCCCCTCGTGCTCACAGAAACAGTGACCCCACATAAACATATGCTCCCCAGACAGTCCCAGACTTTACGGCATAATAAATGCCTTTTGGGAGATGCTGTGCCCTGCCGCTTCTAAATGCCTCGGCTGGCTGGGAGGATGCTCAGCGCCGGGCAGGATTGGGCCTTTTTGTACACATGGCGCTTTCACTGACATCAGTGAGGGTTCGGAGCTTGAATCCAAAGACATACATGGGGCTGGCAGGAGGCCGGGGCAGGGGTCTAATCTCCCCTGACTGTGCATGTGAAACCGCTATTAATCTTAATGGGAGTGCCACACACTCATCAAGGGAAGAATAGATGAAAGGGAGAATCACAATAGATCATTAGATTAAGCAAATAAATATAAATGAATATTCGTTTGGCCTTTAAAAATATTTTCGTTGACGATAATGCAAATATTAGGAACGTTCTTTCAAATAAAAAGCCCCCTCGGATCGTCTCCTTCCTTCGGTGGATAAGTGAAGCGTAATAGAGAAATAGCACTCGTACGCCTACCTCTCGTGGGGCGTTCAAGACGACCCAGCTCGTGCTAAGTGCTTCTAACACACCGTGGAAATAGGTTTGTTTTATTTCTTCCCGGATTCTGTATTTAAAATATATGATATTCCTCTTTATGCCCTGCATATTTTTCCCTGCCCCATGGAAAATGGATGATAGGATCCTTCCCCCAGTTTGTGTTATGGGAACAGGCTGAGCCCCGCAGAAGGAGCAGCGCCGGAGGAGGAAGAGGAGGAGGAGGAGGAGGAGGAGGCACGAGGAGGTCTGGAAGCACGGCGGCCGAGCAGCGCTCCTCCGAGGGGTTTTAATTTCTGCTCTTCACCGCAAAACAGCTGAAATAGCTAGCGGGGCTCCTCCGAGTGATCACCATCATGGGGCAAACGGGGAATTTCCTCCCAGTTATGACCAGTCCTCTGGAATACAAAATGGGAGGGGGAACCTTTGCTTTTGCTTCAACCTCTCTGAAACGACGTTAAGGACATAAATCAATAAAAGAGGGTCTGCAGCACCAAAGCGTGGCCTGATCCTGCGTCTGACTCTCTGGGATGGAGGCAGAAAGGAGCTGACTGCAGGCCTGGAGGGAATTGGGAATATTGTCCTGCGGGGACATTGAATCTATTTGCTTCTAAAGCCACCAAAGAAGAGCAGGTCTCATTTCAAACGCTGATATTCAGAAAGCAGCACGCAGGTTTTATTAAATTTCCATGTCCTTAAAACTCAGCAGAAGGGCAGGAATAGAAGTCCAGTTCTAACCTTTCACAAATGCCCCGATATTAAGAAGTTAGCCACCATGGGCTGTATCATACCACCATTTTTTTAAGCAAAAATCAATGAAGAACCCTGCCTAAAATCAATTGGATAATTTGCCACATTAGTATTGCTTTCAGGCTAACTCACAGCAGTCTAACAGCGCTTATTTTTGTTAAAGACAACAGCATTTTTGCCCAAGTGATGCTTACAAGTCTTCTCCCTTCTTCTCATGCTATGGCACAGGGCAAATATGATTTTTACTGGCTCTGAGGAAAGAAAACTCGTGCAAAAATTTTAATGAATGAAAATGCTTTCCTGGGAGAAATGCTTTCCCATTAGGATCCTGCACGATGAAGTGCAACGTCTCTCTGCTGTGAAAAATTTTTGCCTGGTCTGTCGTCTCTTCCAAATTATTTACTACGTGCAAAGTCAGCCAGAATTCAGAAGAAATTGGGCTCCTCGTGACGTAACGGGAGATGTGTGGGAACAAAAGGGCATTCCTTTATCCTTGCCTGCAACCCGAGCTCGGCGGCTTTGAAAGCTTCTCAAGTCTTCCACCAAACTCCTACCCCCTCTTTTCTATTTTTTTTTTTTTTTCCCCCTACTGAAAAGCAATTAATATAATCTCATCAGCGGCCCTTACGCAACTGCTCACCTCAGCTTCTCTCTTAGGGTAAAAGCGGTCGTCCTGGGAAGTCGGCAGAGCCGCCCCGAAACATCACCGCTCCCCCTGCCCCAGGTACGGCGTTGGAGGATGTTTTTAAAGGCAGATCAAGTTGTAAATGGCAGGGATTTCTTCCAACGGCCCTTGTCGGGCTGGCAGACCCTGGATTTACGCCCGTCCTCGCCGTCCTGCGTGGGGATGGATCTTGGCGGCTGCCCTGAATAGAGCTTTTGCAGGAGACGGGATTACTCACACGAGTAACAGCTTGCGGGGATTTGGCCTCCCGTTCCTGCTCGAAACGCATGATTTTTTTAAGCATAATTAAAGCGGTGCAATAAGCAATGGCTATCTGGATGTGGCCTCTGGCATTTTTTACATTGCACGGGTAAAATAGTATGTCCCTGTTAATTTGAGGGGAGGGTTTGTGGCTGCGTTTGCGTGTGCCTAACGAGGGCTAAGCACAAGGGAAAAAAAGGAGAGGTTGTGCAAGAAGAAATTCAGGTTTCCTGTAGGCTCCTTCGGCCAGGGAGAATGACGTGGGGAATTCCCTCACCTTTTGGTACAGCATTAAAGGACGTGATAGGGAGCTGGTGTAATCCTTGTCAATAAATGCAATAGTCAGGGAGCAAAATTGCCACAGTGCACACAGAAATTCAGCCTTCACTCACCATATGGAACAGCTGGGAAGAGTTTCAAAACTTTTCCTCCTCCCTCCCCTTCTCTTTATTACGATTTTTTTTTTTAATGTGCACAGAAAACAAAAGAAATAAAACAACCTGACAACTTCGTGCGTTGTCTTGTGACTAAAAAAAAAAGCCAAAAAAAAAAAGAAAAAAAAGCCTGTGAAGTATCACTGCTATGTTTTAGTTTAATGCTACTTCTATCTTTTATCCTTTTTAATTAGAAGGCAAATTCTCAGACCGCCAGGCCTAATCCCTACACAGTGGAACAAAGCCCAGCAAAGTCTTTGAACACTGCCCAGCCAGGCAGCACAAACCCTAGTAACTGTTGGCAGTAGGGCTAGGACTCTGACCCTCATCTTAGCCATTCTCTTCCAGCCCCTGATGCTCCCTGCCCTTCGAAACCTTGTCTGTTGTTCTTCTGTTTGGACTGAAAAGACAAAAGGGGAAACAATGTGGGAAACCTAGAGGATTGGCTAGGTGGGATGCGGGGGAGCTGGTGACGGATAGGAGAAAGTAAATGGAGTTTCACGGGAATGGACACAGTGGGGAGAATTGGATCACCAGATTATGTCTTTAGGTTCAAGAAATTTCTTCATCCCTCACTAAATCTTTTCATGGACAATGCCACTTTTAAACAATTGTTGCATTTCCAATTACTACAGGAGTGTTCAAACAAATGGCAAAACCCTTAATGAAAAGTTTGCTCATATTTTAAACTTTGGAGATCAAAATCCATAAAACAAATAGCTTTTACATGAGTTTCGCCCAGACACTTATGTCTCCAAATTATTTACACTTGTGATATTTCCAGTTGAGAGCATAATTTGTGCCTAGTCAAGCAAAACACGCAAATACATATAGATACACGAATTTCCAGAGCTAGCAGGAGCACCGCAGAATAAACATTTTGACTAACATAGGCTCATGTCAAGCAAGCCAATATTAAAAAGCTCTGCCTGCTTTCTATTATTTTGGCTAACTACAAATCATTAAGAGAGAAAACAACAGATGTGGCTACGAGCACTCAAATATCTCCCAAACTGTGTCTATGCACGTCAACATAAAAGCCTGAATTACTGTAGTGTACAGGGATGCTGTGAACGGCTACGTGATTATTTGAATATATGTGTATCGTATGTAACTACTATACCTAAGGAGGTAAAGAAAAAAAAACTAGCAGAAAACAATAGCGCAAGCCCGCTGAAACCTGGGGTTTCAGACAATTTTGCTTTCCCTTTAAAAATTTGAGGCAGGGCTTGGCTTCCTCCAGCTGATGTAAAACGGGATATCTCCCTCTTTTACTCCATGGAGGATCTGACTCTTTTCCCTTTTTTTTTTTTTTTTTTTGGCACTTTGGAGTAGCATTTACAAAGGACAGTTTCTGATTTTGAAAAGACTAAGTCTGTTTAGGGAAAAGGGGCATAAGCTCCTCAGATATTTAGGCACTTTTAAAGACATTTACCCTAAATCCTTACACTCATAGGCACTCACTTTTGAGGGCTAAAGTGGCGGTGTGTTTTTAAAGCAATTTAGTTAAACCAGTGCAAAACTCTTTGTGGACATCATAAATCAATTTAAACCTGGCTTATGCCTATTTAGCTTAGTTTAGCTACTAAGTGTCTTAAGCTAAATTGATAAGCCATTTTTAAACCCATTTAAGAATGTCTACACAGGGCTTTGTGCCAGTGAACTTAAATCAATTGAAAACCAATTTTAGCCGGTACCATTTTGAATGTAGACAAGATTAGGCATCTTGAATGGGAATGTGTGCTGATCCCGTGTTTTCCTTATAACACCTCTGATTCCCAGCACACGGGGCTGGGACCCTAAGTGGCGCGACCAATTTTGTGCTATGACTGTTGTGTGTGTTGTAGGATTTTTTTGGCCGTGCCGTAATTGTGGCATTGAGCTGCTTTAACCGATATTTGCCTGGTGGCAACAATTAAAGGCTTCAGCTGAGCCGGGCTCTGTTGTGCTTGGCAAAATGTTCATTGCAGCCTTTCACGCATAGGGTTTTGGTTCTACAGGAGGATGCAGAAGACGCAGAGGGGTCAATATTGTGTTGTAAGGTCACCCCAAGGGCCTCCTGCCAGACAGGTTTACTGCTTGCGTGGACCAGGAGCTGCAGGCATGGGTTCTGTGATGCTCCCCATGGGCAGAAGTGCCTACACAAGCAGTTTGCTGGGCAGACGAGGGCAGGTATTTCCTCTGGAGTGACAAAACTTAGGACCTTGCCTTGCAAACACCACCTTGGTCTGGAGGACGAGGGTAGGAGACACCCCTGGGTGCAAGCCAGCACAGAGACAGAAGCAAGAGGGTGCTGGGGTCACCCTGGCCTGGCTGCTGCCGGTCTTCTCTGGTTTGGGGCATCTGGAACGGGCATGGAGATGAAGAAGGGCCTTTGTGTTCTCCGGTGGGCAGAACTGCTTGGGGTGCTTTCCCTAAGATGGTACCAAAAGGCCACCAATGTGGGCGGTGGACACAACGGCTGTCTCTCAGCTTGGTCCTGTTCACATCCCACATATGTAAGGGACCCAGATGACTGCAGGCACCCATGCGAAAGGTGCATCAGAAGACTGACACCGTCTTCTCCATCAGTGTCTCCTGTATGGATCAGGCATGGTACACCATATGCAGGGCTAGACCCAAATTCAGGCAGGGATGAAAGGATGGGCAGATTTTAAGCTTGTGTGATACCTGAAGCACAGTGCCATGACTTCAATATTTAAATTTAAGCGTGCCCTTAAATACTTTCCTGAACTGAATCCAGCTGAGCTTCTACTCTTGAAAATGAACATTGCACTCTCAGGCAAGGGAGACCTCGATACAAAATACAGTTGCTATCGTGCACGTGCTCAAAACCCTCCGGTTCTGCTCCTCTGGGGACGGGAACTGGGTACGACTGCCCGAGGATGCACGGGGTAAGGTGGTTTTGGGTAGCGTGGCTGTGGCCAGGAGCGTATTGGGTGAGAGGGTTGTGCTCCATCAGTGCGGCGTGAGCAGCTCTGTCCGTGCTGTACATCGCCGAGTCCATGTTACTGTCAGGTGGTAAGAGGGATTTTTTTATCAAAACCTAATCAAAGGCCGGGGTGGTTTTGTGCCTGTCACCAGATGGATTTTTAAAATTTTTTTAATGAACCGACCAATTTAAGAAAAATCCTGCAAATTCTGACCAAATTCCAATCAGATTTAAACTCATGAAAAGAATTACTGTTTGTCCTACACTGGCATGTTTTGTTCACCGCAGGTGGTGCTTTCTTGTCGTAAACAGGATCTGTCACATCATCATGTGTTCGGTTTCTGCATAGGTATAAATGAGCTGCTTACCCAAACGAAGGAGGAGCAGATGAATAGAGATATTTCCAGTCTCTTTCATTAAAAAAAAATCCTAAATGGTGGATAAAATTGATGTGATATGCCATAATGTATAACTTTTTGCTTTCCATCACTGTATCAGAGGCAATTATATTCCTTCCTTCCTCATTTCCTCGGCATGAAGCTACGCCTGTGCCACCGTCCCTGTACGCATGGTGGAGAGGAGCTGCAAGTCTTTCTTGTAATCTAACCGCGCACAAATTTCCAAGTGTTTTTCCGTGCCATTAATCTTAATATTGAATGCTCTAATCTGTTTATAGCGCACAATACATGCTACCCCCCGATAAAAATCTTTTATACATGTCTGGGCAAACAGCATGAATAAGTAATGGCCGATTTCCATATTGCAAAAACAAACAATTACTGTAAATTTATTTTTATTTCCAGCCTCGCTGCATCCCTCATCGGGTGGAGCCTCCTTGCCCCGGAGTGAAAGGGATCAAAGATAACATTCTTCTCTGTCTGGGTATACTTTGTGGACCTGCCTCCCAACTGCGGGATGAAAGGAACTTGCTAAACTGTTGCCATTTTGCAACATCTGCTATAATTCCCCTAAATCCAGATTTGTCTGACACAGAGAGCTCCTGTTCTTACATCATTGCCATGTGACAGTATAACACCAGTCACATCAAGCTTGAGGATTCCAGCTCCGGGCGATGATAATATGAAGAAAACCTTTTTTGCCTAGGGCAAAACACTTGTAGCAAAGTATTATTCATCTGGCCAATTTAAATCTTCTCTCAAAAAGGTACCCAGAAACATATGCAGCGTGCCTTTGTAAAAGGCTTGAGCTGCTCATAGGCAAATGACCTGAACCAAGAGTACAAAACCCAATGTCCTAATTAATTACTGCTAAGCAGCTCTGATACACAGAAAAGAAATGCTGGTACTAATCCTTAACCCTGTCCTACATTCTTAAAATAGCCAAAATATTGCTGACAGCTAGGAAAACAAAATTGCTTCTGATTTAAAGGTTTTGGACCCCGGCTTAAAAATAAGATCAGAATAAAATATTTGAAGAGAGTGATTTTGGAAAAGTCGTGTTGGAGCACATACTCTGGCTCCACAGTGGGGTGGTCCCCTGTTTCGGGATGGAAATAGTGCCAGGAAAGCAAAGCCCAGCTAAAGCCTCTCTGGTCCGTGTGTCCCCCTTTGCTCTGCAGACCTGCAAGGTTCAGCTCCGCAATGCTGGGTTGTTTCTCCTGAGGAGCACACGTTGTCTGAACACCACCCTTAACTTATAACAGGGCAAAATACCATCAAAATACGTAAAGGCAATACCGTTAGCTCCCCGCTTACTGAAGCGGACGCTTGGAGCATTTATTGGGACATAATCCTTCAGTTTGCAGGCAATGATGTTGAAAACTAGATTCAGTGTTGACTAACGACAGCCACGTTTTCTTACCAGTTTTCTGGGTATAGCAGCTGGGTCTGGCAGCGGGGAAATTCACATTTTACTAGATTTGGTAACTATGTGTCTCGTGATGGAGCTGGTCAGCGTTGGGTGGAAGAGTGATCTTTTTGTGGCTTGGGAGGGCAGGGAGGAATCCATTTTAGAAAAGAAACAGAACATCAGCTAGAGGGAGAGGATTGCCTGCATTTTCCTCTGGAAGCGTCACTGTTTTCAGACATGGAGATAACCACATCCAACACAAGCATCCTTTTGGTAATTTCAGGTTAAAGGTCTTGGACATCCATTCAGTTCCCATTTCTGTCACCACCTCACAGTTTCCACATTTATTTTCACATCTCGGCAGGGCAGGAAAACCCTATTATCTTTATTTTCAAGTGAGGAAGGGATGTTAAGAGACTCACCTGCGGTCATGCAGGAGGCCTGCATCACTATGAGGAGTAGGACCCAGGTCCCCCACATCCTTAATCACATCCCCTAACCACAGCCATAGCTCACGCCATGTGATACATGTATGTGATATGTAACCATATCACATAACCACGGCTCTGTTTAGCAAAGGACTTTCCATGAAGCTCACTTCCCTGGTAAGATTAACACAAAGCTAGTGTAGGCTTTATATTCAGTTCAAAGGAGACTTTCCGCTTAGCAATACCTTTCTCCATTTCTTTCTCCATCTCAGTGATGATTTGGGATGAGGGGGTTTTTTTTAGCCAAGAAGCACCGGTGCCAGACACTCAGTGTTCCTTGGTGCTGTCCTGAACGGGCTCACAGCAAACTGTTGCATATGGTCATTGTGTTGGTGGTACCCAGGGATGGAAACCCATGAATAAAGGCTGCATCTTCCATTGCATCGAGACACGAAGTTCCCATGAAAAGAAAGGAAAACCTTTTCCTTAGGTGCAGCCCCATTCTCTGCATGTGGTGTAATCCTGTGAACTGGGCTGTGATCCCGTGGGCTGGTATTTGTGAAGGACCTGGTTAGCAGGAATTAGGCTCTGAACTTTTCTCTGACAACCAGAGCAGGCCAGGAGTCTCCAGTGGGTTTATTGAGTGGGAGGAACTCCAAATCATTTGTTTGTGAGCATTTTCCTTCTGCTCATGCCACCTTCCTGCAGGCTGTGACTCTCCCGAAAGGCCCAGCTAAAGCTTTGCGCTCCTTGTCAGAAAGGATGTGTAAGGATGTGTCAGCAGTCCTTAGTCACTTCACTATTATGAACTTAATGCCAAAGCGATGTCCTCAGCGATGACACAGCTTAGTGATGACGTTGAGCGCCTAAGCGCTGACTCAGAGAGATGCAACACCTCCACTTTGGGGGCAATTCCCCTGCCTGGTTTGGCTTTTCATACCGTGCAGAGCACTGACTCCTGTTTGTGCATGTACATTTTAGGGGTCAAGTGCCTGCAGATGCTATGAAATCCGGTGTGCCCCGGCTTTTCCTTGCCCGGTGAGACCCCTGGGTGAAGAATGCAATCAGAGCTGGCAGTTTCTTCGAGAAAGCCACTGCCGTGCTCTAGGACACCCACCCCAGGAGGGAAGGTCCTTTCCCTTAAGGGTTGGCAGAGCCTGCGAAGTAAGAGAAGGCACAAGCGCAGTTGGGCTGGCCGGGCACCGGGCACCGCTGCACCAAGGCAGCACCGGTCCTGGGGCATCTTCGCTCCCTCCTGGGGGTCCCAGATTGCAACAATGCTCATCCAACATCACAAGTAATAAATTACAGTGAGTATAATGAAGTACCAGATGTCCTCTGTGGACATCCCTTGGGCCCAGGGAACCCAAAGCTATTGGGCCATCATCACCCCTTGTCCTTTCCTAGAGATCACCCTTGCTCTGATCATCCGCTTCATTGAAAATACTGATGCCTGGCCCTCAGAGGGATTTCTGCATCAAACCCCTCCACACAGGAATTAAATACCTAGCTGGCTTTGATAACCTGGGTGTGTAGGATTGATACGGTTCTGCAGGTCCCTTCCCATGGCTCTGCAAGTCATTGGGACTTCCAGCATCCCTGTCCTGGATGACTGGTTGTGGCTAGAGCCCCCATTCAATAGCTCATTAAAGAGGATATTTTTATTTTCGAAAGGATTACATATTATCAGGGAAAGTGCTTGTTTCTATAACTCAGGTATTTACATAAAATTGGGATTTCACTACTCATTATTAGCATTATTTTAAATTTGTAGGGAAATAAAAATGGTGTCTGCAGTCCTGCTCATTTCCTGACAAACATTCTTGCTAAATCCACATCCCCCATTTTAACTTCTTTTTTTTTTTTTCTTTCCGTAAAGCGCTCTTGCGATCTTCCTAAATTTGGCTGTGCCACCATTTCATTTTGCTAATACCCCTTGAAACTTTTAACACTTTTTCTTGAATACTTTCCTAGTGGATACGAAGCAAAAAGGAAGAAAGGCTACTGTCAGATTGATTAAGTGAAAGCTCATTAGAGAAAGTAACAAGAGGTAAAATCTGCATATGCATTGCAGAAATGTGTCTGATCTTGCTAAGTTGTGAAAAGACAAAATAAGCTCAAACCTCCTTGTGCTGTAAGTAGTTCGGGGGAGATGGGGGCTGGGGAGGGGAAGGGCTCCCAAACCCTGTTACATTAACTATTCCTCCTTAGAAATACGCTGTAGAGCCGCCCCTGCTAACAGCACTTCAGTGAAGGGTTTGCCAGTGTTTTAACGACAAACCCTGATTTGTAGGGGTTTATGCCTGTGCGGTAAAAATTTGCTCTTCCTTGAACCCTGACAAACAAGATCGCAATGCAAAACCTCTGACAAAAATCCAACAAAAGTGTTCCTTAAAAAAAGAAAACTAAAGTCAGTGGTAATTACTGTGTGTGTGTTGTGAGAGCTGAAAAACACCTTTCTGTTAGTTTTTTTTTCTTTCCAAGTGAAGTTAGATAATTTGTTGGCCTGCGATAGGGAAGAACTCACTTTGGTTTTAACAAATTAACTGGTCGAGTTACGGATGTCTGAAAATGAGCCCGATTAGCTCGTCCTGGAGAGATGTAGAGGTATGGGTGTGAGCTGGACGCATCCTGTGCTGGGAGCACCTCGGGTCGGATCCAGGCTTGTGAGCCTTGTTTCTGGGTGTTGACCCTTCATCGTACCCGCTCCAAGGTCTGCAGATGAATTTCATCTTTCCCCCATGCTTTGACCCTCCATGACCGGGGATGTCTGGTTGCCCATGGGGATGCTTCACTCCAGCGCATCATTTCAGGGCTTCTTCCCTGGCTCAGCTGAGCCCCCAGCCCTTGTCAGAGGCTCAAACTGAGCACCCTGCAATGGCTGCAGCTTAAATTGACATTAATTTCTGAAAATATAGATACAAATTTGAATGTGACTTTGAATATGGGCTCTACATCTCCTTCCATGGGCGTTTTTGTGAGAGGCAGAGGGGGCCAGCACCTCACCCTTGCTGCCCACAGTAACGGTATTACTAATACCTTAAATATCTTTGCTCTTAAACATACTCCACTAGCATTTTGTTAAACTATATATCCCAATTAAAGGAGAAGAAAGAGGACGAATACCAAAATACCAAGCTAAAGTAACATGATAACTTTGACCTTAATCCATAAAAGACAGATATTTTACGGTTCAGGCTAAAACTCAAGGCTGACATCTAACCTGACACAAATATGCTGTTGCGTGTAAGAGTCCTTGTTAAAAAAAAATGCCGGGAATCTGCAGGCATAAGCCTGACAGCGCTAATTTAAATAGGAAAATGTATCTGTTTGGGAGGTAGACCACACGTCTGAAAGTTATGAAAGGAAACGCCAGTAATAACCATCTATGGCAGAGCACGTTCCTTGGAATGTGGAAATTACTGTATTACAGCAAAGCTGTTGTTTCCACCAGGGTGTTTTGTAGCCTGGTTCATAATATTATGTATTTCGGCAGATCCTTGTAATTACAAATTTAAGTCTTAAATCCTCAGCTTTTCTTTATGTTCTGAAAGTACCCCTATAGGTATCCTCACTCCAAGCTTAAATCAGACCCAAAATACAAGGTGAAATGGGGCTGGTAGAATTCCTGCACTTTATAATGATATTTATTAAGCTAGTTTTGAAGAGAAATGTCGAGCCGAGTGTTTCATTTAAATCCAATGGTACCTCCAAAGCACTCTGGAATTGTTTAATTAAAACCAAGGTGCACATTAATCAGAAAGGATATCATTTTGTCATTTATATATAATTTCTTTATTTTGTTAGGGGAATAAAAAATGAAGAAAGCCCCCAAAAATATAAAAAGAAGCAAGGACCAGTAAGCCTGATAATAGCCCTCCATGGAGAAGAAATAAGTATACAATAGAAGAAAAGCACAGTGAGGAACATAATGTTAGTAAAACACTCTTAATGCTACACAAGCTGTAGAAAATGCTACTTTGCATTTGGGCTGCAGCATCGTTAACTGTGAGCAATTGAGTAAAGAGTGCACCTTTTAAACTAATTCCTTGTGCTGGAGACATAGCCACATCCAGAAGCCTACCTCATTAATATGCTATAGTGGTCAAATAGGAGATTAATAGCAAAGTCACCTGCTAAACCTACAAGGAACCTGTTGATTAACAATAAGCTCCAAAAATAAGATACCAGCCTGCAAAGCAAAATCGAGTCCAAGGGCAACAAGTGCTTCTGTAATTTATTCCTTCTTTACACAAGGGCATAAAGCTCCCTTTATAACCGTGTTTTCAAGGCCCTGCTGTGAGCTGTAGGTGTGAGCTTTTCAGCTGATTTATTAATTTTAGTTTCAATCAAAGTGTCACCTGCAGACAGAAAAATGTAGGCCTCGCCACAGAAAATACAGTTTAAAAAAAAAAAAGAGAGAGGGGGAAAAGAGAGAGCGAGGAGAAAAAGAGAAAGACCAAAGGTTTTATTCTGAGAAACTCTGCCAGCAACTTTTTTTCAATTTTTTTTTTTTCCACGCGAACACCGGATGGCCTATTCTCTGCGAAGCCCAAATAATTCCCAGCCACATAATTAAAAAAAAAAAAAAAAAATTTCTGAAATTAAACATTTTTGTCATACTTCGAAAGTCAGCCTCAGACCCGGGAAATGGCTCTAACCCGGCGGCTGCCAAAACAATCAGCCCCTGTTGTCAGTAGGGGGACATTCTCCCCAACCAACCGCCTGAACAACAAGTCCACTGAGCAAAATGTGCAAAAAATTCTCAATTAGTTGTCTTTATTTAGTGAACACTATGGGGTCCTCAACAGCGCTATAGAATTATGGCAGGAAAGCTGAGCTCTTCAGTGGCTTATTAGCATTCTCCGAGGGTTGGAGTGCTGCTGGTAGCAGACTGGTGCCTCCAAGAGCTGGTGGTGGGACCCCGGCACTCCTTCAGCTTTGTCCTTTTGTCCTTCCCAGCCAGCAGGAAGTACGGCCCCATGTCCGGGGTATTCTGGGATACCTTCGTCTCATTCACCGCTCGCAGGACCGGCAGTGCCCGTGCCTTTGTCAGTGGCCATGAGCATCCTTCTCATCTGGGAAGTGAAAGCTCTGGGTTTGCCATTTTTAAAAAAAAAAACAAACCACATTTAGAAAGTGGGTTTTCTCCCTCCTCCCTCCTCAACCCACCAGCTTTTCCAAATGAACATCGCTGTCAGTGGGCCGGGGTCGAAGAAGCTAAATGTTATGCTGCCGTCCTATTAAATTACATCAGATGTTATCGACACCCCCGCTTCGACGTTAGAGAAAAAGAAGGCAAATAGGGGTAAATAGAAGTATCTCCCCATCCAATTCTTATCTTAATTTAAATGTAAAGTAAATTTTTTTTGTAATAAAAGAGGGGAAAAAAAAAAAGCTGGGTAGCAAGTGCTAGAAATGTCTTTTCTGAGAAAGAGGGTATTTGCTGCTTTAGGGAAAACACTATCATTGACTAAATTAACAAGTTGTCTTATCAACTGCCATAAGCCTTGAAGTCTAATTAATTTAGTACTGATCAATAGCCTTGAATGAAGCATTGATTTCTGCAGCTTTCCAGGGCTGCAGCAGAAACACATTCTCTGCTCTTCTCTCATAGGAACCATGCATTTGTGCTATTAACATTTCCCCCTCTTCAACGTCCAGCAAGCATTTTAGGAATTAATTTCCGTGGGAGATTTGACTTTTAAAATTATTTTGAAGAAAGAAAGTGGCATGGCAGGGCGTCCCGGGAAATGTACTTCTCTCTTCCTTGAGTTATATGCTGCTATAAAAATCTGTGTCTAAGAGGAAAAGGGTTCAGTAGTAGATCATCAAATGGTGTAAAGCTTGGCGGAACTATAGGGAAATCAACGGGCTTTTCCTCATTCATGCTCGCCAAAGGTTTCACTTCTTGAACACATATGGTGGCTTGAGCAGTAGGATCCCTGCTCTGCTTTCAAGATGGAGACCTACGGCTTTCTGGATAGAGTGGTAAAAAAGTTATAGCATCAACCCAAACCAAGGAGCCCTCCACAGTCATTAGAATAAGTGCAAAGTCTCTAAACACCAACAGATGAGCCTGAAATCAAAATTGCTTAACTGATATGGGCATATTCAAGCTGCCATCAACAGATGTGCTGTGGCAGCCCAAGAAAAACATGGTCCTCAACGCTTCCATGGAGGCAGGTGAGACTTAGAGGACAGCGGCTTAAATTTCTTGGGAAGAAAAAGGAGACACCGAAGGAGCGTACAGTGTTGATGAAGAGGTTCCCAGGAGCCCTATCCTGGTGGTGGTGGCTTCGGACCCAAAGTGGCGTGTCCATGCTACGCCAAGATGTGCAAACCCACCGACTCAAGTCCCTTCGGGTGAAGGAGGCATCATCAGCTGTGACTCTTTTGTGCCGTCTTTACCCCGGGGGGGATGCGGGCTGGTTTCCCCCGGGGAAATGGGCTCATTATCTGTGTCTGCAGCCCTGGGGGAGAGCATCCCATCTGGCAGGATGAAGCCTTGGGGTTAAATTCTGCCCTGGGCTATGTCCCCACAACACCCGCTGCTGATCGGTGCTCCGCCTTCGGCACCGCAACCCGGAGCCAGAGTGTGGGGCTTCCTCGGTTTGTCAAAATCACTCACGCCCAAATCCGCCAGCACAAAACGAAGGAGAAAGCCGAATTCAGAAGGCAGAGTTGCCTAACTTGCATCTGCCGAGAAGCACTTTGACAGCCTCAGCAGAGCTGCTGGGGTGTAAGAGAGATCAGAATCAGGCCCTAAGTGCTTACAAATTAGCTTAAATTCCAAACCTGCAGTAGCAGGAGTCAAGCGTTGCGACAGGTCTCCTCCAAGCCTTTCGCCTCCACCACCCTTCCCGGCGGAGGCACCCCGTTCACTTTATTTCTTTATTCCACGTGTTCTCTTAGGAAAATAGCCACACAAAGCCGATTCCTGTGAAAAAAAGGAAAAGAAAAAAAAGAGGTCACAATAGTAAAAATTTGAAACCTCAGAAGAATTACATTTTACCTTTACAAAATTTGGCCCTTTTAACTTAAAGTTTAAAAAAAAAAAACAAAAAAACAAACCAAAAAAAACCCCCTACCACAAAAGTCCCTCTCCTAATCTGTTTGGGGGCCTCCATGAGTTTCCATAGCACTTTACAAAAGATCTTTATTGAAGAAAGGATTGGACAAACTTTCCTTATATGTGTGGCCCTAGTCATTAATTGCCCCTGTCTTCTTTACCAAGGCCTTATTCCTATGTAAATACCCTTGCATAATGTTACAGGCTATTGTCAGGCCAGCGCCAGTCAGTCGCCACTTATATGCATTTTTATTTCAATCCGCTGTGCGGAGAATGAAAAGATGTCTGGACTTAAGCTGTTTACCAACTGGGCCAAAGCTGCAGTGTGGAAGAACTGAAGAAAGCACCAGGCAACTGCAGGAACAGACTTTGACAATGCAAGCAGCCATTTTCAGTTGAGTTATTAACCTACCCTGAAACTCTTCTAATCTATGCCTTTTTTAAAGAACAAATGTACTGAACCAAACATGAATGAGCCAGGACTATTAAGAGAGAAATCCTCTAAAGGACTATTGAGCGCAACATAGGTTTGTAATCATTTTGTCTCAGTTGCCTGCTACCAACATTATCAATGATGAAAATGCTTGCTCAGTTGTGGGGGATTGTCTCGTAATTAAATGACAGCGCCGTACTGTAAAAGAACATGCAGAAACACAGGAGATACCGAGGGCTTTCAAACGAGCCGCTCGGAGAGAGGAGTAGGAATGGGGATGGATTACAAACCAACTTGAAAAACTGAATTAAGGACATCGGGATCTTCCTTTTAAAACACAAACACATTTTTAAGCTCTTTCGGGGAAAGAAAAGTTGTGAAAATGGGCTCTCGCGCGCGGAATCCTTCAGATGAAAAGGAGCAAAAGTATGAAGAGGGAATTCTTCCTCCTTTAGGTTGCAAAAAAGCACAAAAATGGAAAATCAAACCCTCACATACACTTGCGGAAAAAGAAAAAAAGAAAACTCATAATTTTGCTGCAGGCTACATCTTTGTAGTGACTTAATGGCACTACAATCTACATAGTGTAGTGTTAGCCTTAAGAAAATCTTGACTATTTGCATGCATATTAGAATCCAATGAGAGCTTAATAAGTGCATATATATGACAGAGGAAACATCTCATTGCATAGTTAAAGCTACAAAAAAACATTGAGGGAGGCAAAGTCTCAAGTTAATTACCATTACAATGCAATCAAGTACAGCAGTCATAGCTGAAAACCTTTTCTATTAAGACTGCTAGGCTCAACCTTGTCTCTGCAGGTCAGCTCCGGCACAGATAACCTTTCCAGCAGACAAATACATGTAAAATTGGCTCATCTAATTAAAAGCTCAGGGAGGTGTAGAAAAATACCAGCACACTGAGGCTGAGCAAATCACAGAGTACCCCCTCCAGCTGGATGAAGCTACAATATGTGCTGCTGTTTGTTCTGGAAGGAAACTGAGTCACTTACCATTTCAATAGGTTAATCAATTGACAATTAAATGGAGAAATTGGTTAACTCTGCAACAATTAACATGACACTCTATTAAGTACACTTTCGAATTGCCACAGCTGCAAGTGAAAATTAACGTCTGTGTCAAAGCGGCTGCACAAGGTTGTGCTGTTTCTGGTGGTGGTAAGGTAATAAAAGTAGCTTTAAAAGCCTTGTTTTCATTTGAGACCCTTAAGCACAGTGGGGAAAGGGTAGAGTGCTGACTGTATGGTTAGCTACGGAGGGTCTCATATTTTATTACCCATAGGTGTACTAACGCACATTTGTGGATGTCCGTGTGTACGTATACACATATCCCTAGTATAATGCACATCCCTTTAAAACAACATTTGAAATCTGTTATAAGCTTCTTCGAGTATTAAAGGTCCATAAGACACACATATAGTGGGCAAATAGTGTATGTGTGATTAAAGGTATACATGGAGAGACACATAATTACCCCCGCACTCAAAGGATAAGAAGGAGATAAAAGAAACCAAATGGTCCCATGTCTCTAGAATTGGTGCTTTGATGGCAATTCGGAAAGGTTCTGGTTTTGAAGAAATATTTAGTTGTGGTGAATGCCTGGCCACAGAAATCAGAGCAGACACCAGCTGAGCCCGGGCCCTCCTGAAGTCGGTGGAAACATCATCTTGGCTTTTTTCAGGACAGAAAGGTGCTGAGCTGTTGTCCTGCAGGTTCAGTTCCCAACTCCTCTGTGCAGCTCCTGGATGCTTTGCTAGAAGTACAAGTAGGGTATAAAATACACGCGCCTTCCAGGGACAGTGCTCCTTGCTTCAAAAATGCTGCTGGTGGATATCTGCTTCTCCCACACAGTCTTACGGTCTATGCGTTCAGAGTGGACATTCAGCAGAGCAAGGCTGTCTCTTGTGGTACCGCAGTGGCCGTTGTGCACGGTTCTCAGGTTGTTTTGCAATACAAATAATCACTGGATTCTTCATTTGGTTACCTTTAAGCTCTCTTCATTCACATTGGAAAACCAGTAGGTCCAAGGCACACCAGAGCTCTTCTTCTGGTCAAAACAGAGAGATCCAAGATCTGGAGGAGGTGCTGTTCTGGAGAAGGAGCAGAGAAATCGGGCGACAAGCCCCATCCTCATTTAGATGACTTTTCTTGTGCTCAGCAATCTGCAGGAACGAGGTTGCATCTTTTGGGGTGTTTAGGGAAATCTGCTTTCTTGTGGATCCAGCACTATGACGGACCACCAGTATCACATGTCGGTGGTGGAGGACAAGAGTGTGGCACGTCCTTCCATTTTACTGCTGCTTTCTATCTGCTTTCTGCAGGTGTGGTGGGGTGGGAGGTCTCACTCAAACATAGGCCTCCATAGCCAGCCAGCTTATGCCGGCAATAACCTGTTTCCTACAAAAAGCTATATGGGATGCCTGTACGGGACCCCGATATGAGAAGCCCTACAGAGACTTGCAAGGACACGGTCAGGTTTTCTCAGGGTAAATTCTATTACTTCCAAGCTCTGCTGTGAAAGAAGCAAAGCTGTAAATCCTCAAAGCTAATAGTGCTATAATGGTAATTGTTTTGGGTTTTTTCTTTTTTGACCAAAAAAACCCAGGGAAAGACAAAAGGTTACATCAGTAGCTGTTGTTCAGAAACCAAACCATGAGAATTACAGATTTCTGCAATACGATGAATTAAGCTAAAAGCCATATTAAGCAGTATTGCACATCTGCTGCATTTTTTAATTCCATATGTGTCCTTGCTGTATGAAAGTGTTTCTTTTTAAACTTGTTGTTCAGCTAATTGATAAAATCAAGCACTAATATTTTAACTCAGCCTGAATTCTCGACAAGCTGCAGAACTCCTGCCAGTTTGGCTTTCCAGAAACCTGCATCTGATGACAGGATTGAATTTTGCTAGGATGGCCTATTAGCTGCTTCATTTCCCGGTGATGGAGAATTTAGATTTGTATCAGACAGAAAAGCCAAAGGGACGGCGTCTGGTTTTTCCTCCATAAACCAAGTCTGTTGCGGCAGCGGGGAGGAGAACAAGGTCTGCCAGGCTTCGCCGTCCAACCTTGGAGTACCTGCAGCCGCAGGAGAGGACTCCGCGGGAGATAGCGTGGATGTCTGATGTGCACCGAGATGTGCCATTTGAAGGGCCTGCTCGGCTGGCAGCTAACCAGAGAGCCCAGCAGCGCTGGTGGCAGCAGTTCAGGCTAAATAAATAGTGAGGAGCGAGAGATCAGGGCGAAATCCCAGCTCGGAGGAGTTTGCTGTTGGCTTTGCTGGGCCAGCACTCCTCTGCCGAAAAAAGCCTTCCTCCTCGGAGAAATATGCTGAGCAGACGGTGCAAATCTTTGATGTAACACCTGGAAAAGCAGGAAAACCGAGAGGTTTTCCCTTTTTGCAGTGGCAGAGTTTCCGCTGCCACCCCTGCCCGAGTCGAGGGGAGGTTTGTCCCCGAGTGCCGTGGGTGTCGTTGAACATATACTTCTAATTGCAGCTGCTTTCACTCTAATTATAGCTCCGTTTGGTTAGGATTTTCCTCCAATCCCTCATTTCCCCTAAAGCAAACACCAGAGCACCAGAGTTGTAACCCCAGTGGGGACATTTATTAATAACCCCCTTGGCAAATAGGGAAAAAAATCATTACGCTGTATTAGGCGCTAAAATATTTTCCCACTGCAAAGGCTAATTGATAAAACCAAGCAGACATTATGGGGCAATTAATGTTAAGATGAAAATAAACACCAGAGCAAAACAAAAACAGGCTGACGGAGAGTATTTTTTTCTGGCTTCGAGGCGTTTCTTGTGAGTTGGAAATGAGATGCTGGTAAATAATCTGAGATTACCTGTCCTCACTGGAAAAAGAGAGAATAAATGCAGAATTGAAAGAAAGGGTTCTTGCAGACCTCTTCCAGTGAGAGTGGTTACAACTCTTAAGGGGTTTTGCATGCCTTTCAAAAAAGCCTTCTATTTTGAGATTTTCTATCAACTTTTTCTCTCTCATGGCTGGAATTGGCTTTCCCCCCAGTCCCGAGAGCATCTCCAAATTCTGCACTTCACTGTAAATGCTGACCAATATAATCTAAATGAGTTTGCAGCCCCATAAAAAACCCCATAATGTTGCCGTTTTAAATAATTACGAAAGGGAAAAAGAGAAAAATGATGCTTTATTAACTGAATTATTCCCTGCTTCAGATTTAAAATTTGTATGAAGGCTTTAGCAAGGAAAGATGTTCAGGGAAAAACAAAATCCGGGAAATCTCTGAACTTATTCTGGAGGGATTATCTTTTTATTTGTTATTTGTACAGTGTCGAACACCTTCGATCTTAACCTATGTCCAGGGCTCCCAGCTGGTAGCTGCTAGTACAAACCAAACAGTGAATGACCAGTAAAGAAGAACACACTGGTCCAGACACACAGTC
>NW_009216040.1:30888-43180 GCF_000690835.1 Fulmarus glacialis | reverse complement strand
GACGGGGAAGGAGATAATGAAGACACAGACAAACAAGACACTTCCTACCTGATATTTTATTCATTCATCAAACAATATTACCTATTCCCACCCATGCAGACAGGGGGGATTTTGCGGGGCTGACTAAAGGCAAGCAGAAGTGAAAAAGCAAAATAAATTCTTTGCTAACCAGCAGTTTTAATTTTAATTAGATTTGTAAATTTTTGCTTATTTTAGGTTAGTAAGGCTCTCCAGCACCTGAGTGCAGTGCATCCACACCTAAAGAGGTGGTGGATGCAAGAGATCCTTCACTTTATTGTTATCTGTCTGAGATTCAAAAAAAGTCACAATACCATGGTTTTTAAATAATAATAAAAAGGGTTGGATGTGTCCTATCCCTATTTGAGGATTGCGCATAGGCTGACAGAGAGGACTTGTCTCCTGTATATCACAGCAGAGGTTTTTGGGTGTTTCTTGGGAAAATTCTTCCCATGTCTGCTGGGGCAAGCCACGTCATCTTCTAAAGTTAGGAGGACTCCAGTGGGTATTGTGGGTCAGCTCTGTATGTTGTTGCACGGCCAAGCAAGTCCTGAGGGACTTGTCCATGCTGCATCAAAGGTGGGGCAGGACCTTTTAACCAGGCACTTCTTGACCCTTAATGAGCAGCTGGCCATTCATGGACTTAGCAGCCTGAAGGTAAACAGCTATTTAAAAGAAGGTCCATTTTTAACACCCTGTGTTCAGAAGGGGATGGCGTGTCCTCAAGCTGCCTGAGGGCAAACACATTTACCTGTAACCCAGCTGAGATTACGCTTTGCTTCCTATCGCATGTCAGGGGGCAACAGTTCATGGTGGGTTGCAGTCTGAAGATTTTAAGGCACGTAGATGCTCACCGTCCTTTTGTTCACCTTTCACATAGGGGCTGTGGGAGTCTTGTCCCTCTTTGAACATCTGGACTGGTGGGAGCAGCTGCATTCCCTGGGAAGAGAAGCCCACATGGAGAACCAGGGGCAAAGCTAAAGGTGGGATTCAAATCTTCTTCACTGCGGATGTGCTGGTCCAGCAGCGGCAGCTTGTCCCAACTCTGCTCACTTTGGAAGGGAGTTTGGGGTCTCGCGACTCCTTCTTGTTCATTTTGTGGGCCCCAATCTCATCATTTACACAGAAGTCATCTTGCGGGTGAGTGTTAAAAGAGACTCCTGTTTGTATCGATGGCATCAGCCAAACTCTGTTGTTGTGTGGCCTCGGATACTCTGAGTTTTCAGGGGATGGGATTCGACAAGTGTCAGGACAAGGTGGGAGAGAAGGAATAAGCTGAGCGTGGATATTCCTCCTACCAAATTGCAAATTGGCCATCCCAGTGTGTCATCCTAGATAGGGACTGTAAAGAACTAAGGATCAGGGATTAGAGATTTCGCTTGTTTTAGACATCTGCAACTTGGATGAGGTCTTAGCCCATACGGTTGGGAAAAAAATTTGAAACTATAATGTCAAAACTTCAGAAAATAGTCAAAAGCTCTTTGCCAGTTTTAAAAAAAAGCAAGAAGCCAAAAGGGAATCTTTTGTGTCAGGGAAAGGAGAAACTAAGAGTGGAGCAGGGACCCGCTGGGTGTTTTCAGGTGTTGGGGTGCAGCAGTGCTGATGCCCTGGGGTGACCCCTCAGTCTCCGGCAGGCAGGGAGCTCTGCTCCTGGCTGGGTGTGCCAGTCCCACCGCACGGCTCCGGGACTCCCACCCTCCCAAAAAGCAGAGAAAGAGCAGGATGCTATGAAAGGCACCTAATACTAGCTGAGACTGGAGCCACACCAATGTAGCTTTGCTCCCCCTGGACCCCAGATTAGTGCCAGCACACATCTCTGTGCACCTTACCACCAGCTTGGAGCCATGATCTAGCCCCTGGAGCCAGGTACCTGCCTCCTCAAACTGACCCATCACACCTTGCAAGAGCCCTAACATAAGAATTGCACAGTTAAGCATGTTCTTAATTCCTCCTCTGTGTTCATGGATCCATCTAGATCCGCCTTTTGATCACCAGACTCCCTCCCCTTTCCTTCCTGCCTCCTCAAACTGACCCATCACACCTTGCAAGAGCCCTAACATAAGAATTGCACAGTTAAGCGTGTTTTTAATTCCTCCTCTGTGTTCATGGATCTGTCTAGATACAGCCTTTTGATCACCAGACTCCCTCCCCAGTCTTTCCTTCTCCTTTCTGACTCCCAGGAGCTCCTATGAATGCTTACTACACACCCATTTTCCTTCTTTTCCTTTTCCCTGTACATTTGCAATGCCGTGGCTTTCATGCTCCCCTTCACTGTTGCTCAGCCCTCTTCATTCAAATCTGGACATTTTCTCCCCCTCTGCTGCCTGGGATTTTCAACAAGACCTGGAAGGAGTAATTGCACAGAAAACCCCCACGCTCTGCTGCTGGTTTTGCTGCACAAGAGCACAGCTTTGAATGCGAGGACCCTTTCAACTCTGCCTATAATAAAGGCAGCACATTTCCCAAGTTAGAAATTATCACAGCTCTTCTTCAGACCTCCATCACTTGAGCTCCAGACAGTAACCAGTGTGGTTAAGGGAAGGCCATACATTTCTTAGACAGTGTCTCCTGTCGCTCTGCTGCTAATGCTTGGTTGGGACTCACACCTTCTCTTCACATTTGTTGCTTTCTTCTGAGAGCTTGCTGCAATTTTTTCCCCTTCCCAGTTTGTGGCCCATCTATCCATCCTTTCTTTTCCCACTTAGGACGTTTTTCCAGACAGCACCTCCAGGAGACAGGCATTTCCATCCCAGTGCTCTCCCATCGCTCCTGAGCAGCTTCGGGCTTTGTTTTCACTATAACAAGGAACCTATCTCGCCTTCACTTGTGGGGGACATTCCTTGGTGCCCACAGTCAGCTTTTGGGTCAATAATAAGACAAGCCCAAGACTGGGACCTCATCCCATGCATGAGCACAGGAAACTCAATCTGAACATAAGAAAACCTGTTTTTGCCCTGAGGGTGGTTGACCACTGGATCGGGCTGCCCAGAGAGGCGTGGAGTCTGCATCCGTGGAGATATTCAAAACCAGGCTGGACACGGTCTTGGGCAGCCTGCTCTAGCTGGCCCTGCCTGAGCTGCTCTTGGATGACCCTGCCAACCCCAACACTTCTGTGATCCTGTGAACCTCACTCCTTGGATTTTTTTGCAGCCTCTAAAGTCTCTCTCCTTGCTCCTTCTCACCACTTTCTCCCTGGCTTTTCTGTTTCATCTGGCTCCTGCTGGAAGCTCTGCTCCTCCTCTTTCTCCTCCACTACTTACCTCCTTCCACTTTCTGACCTCTTGGACATCAATTTGCCTTTCTTTGTGCTGCCTATTTTTCCCTGTGATCTTCCCAGCTCCGGTGTACTTCAGAGCAAAGTAAGGAGGACCTAAGCAAGACCAAGAAAGCATATGCATTATCACAAACATAATTTATTATGTAGAAATGCTGCTCAATAGTTAATACATAGCAGTCGCACTTGGACTCCCAAAAGGTGCTCGCTTTCAAAATCGGTGGCCAGTATATACTATAAAGTAATATATATGTGCCATTATACCTATATGTGAGAATCAGCTTCAGAAAATAACCAAAGGTCCAGAGCAGAGTTTCGGGGCAGTGACTGGTGCTCCCTTGCCCCAGTGTCTGAGCTCATCCCCTCTGGTCTTGGACATCGAGGGAGCACCGTGGTGGTGCAAAGTCACCCTTGACGCGGGTGAGGGTGCCCTGCTGAGGGCTGGGGACAGGACGAGGGCACCCGCATTTCATCTGACCATCTCTCTGCATACGGAGAGGGGATATTTGTGCTGCTCCGTTTGTGCCTGGGACCTGAACCAAGTACCACTTAAGGATGCTAATAGAAGTGGATGAGTTTATTTAGCCAAGCTATTAGTATTTTGGGGTATTTCTGTGCTGCCTTATCACCTCAAAAAGAGGCAGACTGCTTAAAACTCTCAATATTTAGAAAAGCTTGTTTCCTCTCTCCTGCTTTATGTTATTGGTGTGGAATATTCACTTCTTAAGCACACTGCAGTAATATTAGATAATTACTTAGCTCATTTTTCTATACGGGTTTTGGTAATTCATAATTGTCTCAGAGCTGAGAAAATGTTTCCTTTAAGAAGGTTAAACAAAGAGTTTATTGACATTAGTGAAGATTGGTTAAGGAAAACATTATTAAATAAAAGGAGCTTTATTTAAACACTAAATTAATCATTTAAAGGCAAATTAGAGGTCGTAACTCCTCCTAAATAAATAATGTTAAACAATAATTAGATATCCATTTTAGATTACAGGCAAGCACTTGGGTTCAGTGGGCTGAAAAACAAGTTTCTTCTCATCTCTTCAAATTTGTTCAAAATACATAATTAAAGCGAATCACTGCCCCGCTTAAATTTTCCATTCTGAGATTAAAAAAAGATTCCGTTTGTAACTGTGTGTCATATTCGCCATTAGATGATAAAACATCTTTAAAGCTTCACTTTCATATAAACAGAAGAAAAGATGAGAGCATCCAGAGGGATCCCCGGCAGTGGAAATCAATTCTCCTAAGCTACTGGTTACAGTTATCAATCTTATCAAACAGGCCGATGCATGAGTGCCCTCAGCCACTTTGATTTGTATGATCTCTCTTTGCCAGAGTTAACCTTTCCGACGTTACGGCGTGTGCAATATGCACTATCTGGGCTATAATTACACTCCCTTTCATTAGCGCTCTTAGTCATGTCTTAAGTGTGAGATAAAATTAAAGAAACCATCCTCCTTTCTCATTTCATTACGCTTTTTTGTTTTATTTTGGTTTTTTAGGCTCTGAGTAGTTTCATTTGCCGTTTCTTACAAATATGAACCAACCTTCCCCTTATCATCCCCTTTCAAAGAGGGATTCAGGACAGGGAGTCCCAAACCCAGCATCTTGCATCTCGCTACCGCTGGGTTTGCGTCAGGCCTCCTCAAAATGACGATGGCTGTTGGGCAATTTGACAGAACCATACCGCCGTCCTCCAGACCCTTCCGCGGGCTTTGCAACCCCCGGTGCCAGCCGCCTTAATAAAAAGCACTGGGAATTTTTGTCTGCCGTGATACAAGTGTTAAGGAGTTAGATTAATGAAATCTGACGTTAGCGCTGATAAATAATGACACCACCGAAAGCAACCTCGGCGGTGGATGGCAACATCAAAAAGCACAGCAGATTTCTCTCTCTATTAAGGGATTGTCCTGTAAGGAAGCAGAGGGGGTGGCGAGGGGAAAGCTGGATGGTCTGGCAATATATTAGGTGAATCTCCCAGCAGAGAATGAGGTTTTTTGCACCGAGTTGCTGCTCTGCTCTGCGTTTGCCACGTTTGATTTTAGGCTGATACCGGCAACGGAGAGCGCTGTCGAAATGATGTCGTGTTGTAGACGTCGTGCTCGGCGTGAGCGAATATTGCATGGCTAATTGTCATCGGTAATTGCACACTCTGCCTTAGCTTTGGCTACAGTTGTTTTCCATACCTCTCCCTGGCACGCAGGCTCCTGTTCATTCCTTTTTCATTGCTGGACTAAGGTGAATGTAACTTTGCATTACCCTAGAATATCTATTTCACCTATTTTCATTTTCTTTAATTTTCAAATGAAAATGGCTGATGCTGGAGACATTTTTAACCCCTGCATAGGTTATCTCACGCCTCACACAGATCTTCGGGGTCCGCAACAGTGGTAGGGATTGCAGATTTCATTTAAATCCGTGTTCTAGGAAGAATAACCTCGCAGGGAAAAGTTGTTTTGTACAACCCCGATATCTCTCATTAGCTAGCGAACACAAAGGAACGGAACAGGACTTTTCTGATTATTTTAGTGTTTTTTTCCCCCTTAACTACTGAATTTACACACAAAAAGAAAGGCACTTTGTATTTAAGGTTAATCAAGTTTCAGTACAATTTTTTGCAAACTGGAATCACACTAATCTTTTTTTTCTTGCTCTAATGTGTGGCTGTTGAAATCCTTAGCTGTGATAAATTAAGCTACTTATTAATCTAATTATCGTACATTCATCCTAGAAACTTTCATGTGACTTGAAAAGGCTATTCAACCTTTTCCCTCCCCTCCTAGAAAGGGCTCAACCTTGCACCAATTAAGATCATTCTGAAGTAATGCTTTAAAAAAGCTTTCTTTAATCACCCAGTGGAACATGGGCTGATGGTAAGCAAACTAAAAGCTGTGAGAAAAGTTTACCTTACCTTTAAGTCTGGACATTTTGAGTTGGAAGAGGAAGGTAGAATTGTGGTATTCCTCTCTTCCTCCTCTTCTCTGCTCTCCTAAATAAGTCTATGAAATTATTTAGCAAGGAAAGTTGTTAATGAAATCGCCGGCTTTTCTCTGAGCATAGCAAAGGACAAGACGGGAAGATGTACTCGAACAAAACCCATGAAGTCTAATTCAGTTTTGGGATAATGGGAACTTTTTGATTCCCAGAGTATGTGTTAACCACTTGGATTTTATAGGTATTGTTTAGTTTTAAAGCCTTATCTATCGATACGAAAACATCCTGATACCAAAGTATCCAAAGGATTAAAAAAGAAGAAAAAAAGCCCCAAGAACGGGAAAGAAATAGGTTGCAAGCGTGTCCTATCTTAAACATCCATTCATTGCCAAATGGTTTTGTTACTTTTTCTTAATAACCACATAAATGGAGCTATTTTATATTCAAATTAAACTAGGTATTAATTTGAATGCAAAGCAGCTCGGTTTGTGCCGTTTCAATGGCAGGTTTACCCCCCGACAGAATTTATGAGCAGCCCGATGTGGGGGAAGTCCGCTTCTGCTCCTCACCCCCTCTCCCTGCCTAGCAAACTTGCTAACTGTGAATAGTTTTTGAAGTGAAGATTAAAAGAATGGAATTATAAAGTATAATTACATTTTATTGAAACTCTAGAAATCAGTTTTTAAACTTTTAGTGAAACATGATGTGTTGTCATTATCATTAAAAGATAAAAGTTCCATACTGTTTTTATCTGTTTATTTGGAAGAAATCCAGCCTTTGCAGTTACGCAGGAAACAAAAAACTGGAATGCAGGAGTAATTATTAAAACTGTGTGATTTGTTATCTCAGCTACTGTCTTTCCAAATGGTAATGCGATATCAGCAGCTGCAGACGGTCGCTGATTTCCTCTATTAGTAAACAAGTGCTTTGGAGACCTGTGTGAGGCACTTTAAACCCACTACTCCCCGAAGTGCTGTCAGGCTTAACTACTAATCCATGGTATTTCAGAGCACTGGAAATTCATCTTTATAAAACCTGAACAAAAAAGGGAAAAAGCCTGGAGGGCAGGAGCTCCCTCTGGTGAGACAAATGACATGTTCATTTATTAATGAAACAATAACCCTGGAAAGAGGATCAAAGCACATTCCATCCTCACTTTACAATCCCCAATTTTCTCAGGCCATACCATTTAATTGAGCCATGACAATGGAATACTTAATTGTTGCGTTAAAGTTTGAAGAAGCGACTTCTTCAGAATCAATGTTCATTTCTGGATTATGACAGTATAATGTCGCCAGCTTGTAGCTGCTGGAATTTTATTTACTCTCTTTCTGTTACGCAGAGAGAGAGAAAGAGCTCATTTTATTCTTTTACCGAAGACCTTTTATCCTTACCCGTAAGTGGGATGTATACACATATACTGTAGGTGTAGCCCAGCTGCTGGCCCATTGCCGCGCCGAGGTTGCGCCCAGGGGGACGTGGCCAGGGGTGACTTCTGCAGCAGAAGGAGAAATGCAGGGGGTGTTGCACCTTGGAAAGGTAAAAGAAACCAGCTTTCGATCTAAGATTAAAGAAAAAGCTGAAATACGGAGCTGGCCTTGCTGCATCCTCTTTGCTTCAGGTGCAACAGCTCATTGCCAAAGTAGAGGTAGCATTTTAATTCCAGTAGCTCTGCTTTCGGGAGAGCTTGTTGGTGGGTTTGGATTGCATGTGCAAAACACATTAAACGTGAGCACTTGTGTCTTATTGATGGCTTGGCCTCTTGACTCCCGTTTGAGAACGTCTTTAAGCACATGCACATGCCTCTGTAAGCACCAGCGAGGTCCCAGAGCTCTCCACGGGATCCTCCAGCACTTGAAGCTCTGCTTGTACATCACCGCCTTCCTGAATCCTGGCCACAGGCAAATCTTAGTCTATCCTACTTCTTGAAGCCAGTATTACTTCAGTGCCATCCCCCATTTAACACGTCTAGGAACAGCTACGATTACATTACGAGCCTGCCCACCCTGCTTTGCATATACTTCACCTTCTCCCAGGACTTCAAACACATGGATGCCTCTATCTTTGGGAACGCTTAAAGGGCTTTTGATTCCCACCCTGATTTCAGATAAGGTCGTAGAGGGTCTGCTGGTCCTTTCCTGGGGGCTCACATTGTCTGCCATCCAAGTTTTGAGGCACAAGGGCCATCCTTCTGGGTTTGTGCCCAGCTGCTCCTGTGGTCCTCAATGTTTTGAAAGGGCATGCAGAAAACAGAAGTGCCCAAAATAAAAGTCGAGTTCCGCAAAAGAGCGGTATAACTTCTGAAATGAATGCATGTGTCACATCTGTCTCTCCAAGCGTCCTTTCCCTAACACCTGATTTTATCACATTTCCTATCGGTGGCTCATTTTATGTAATTGATATTGACTAACTCAGTATCAGGTAGTGACTGACTGCATTCTTTTTCTTTAACCTGATTTTAACTTAAGTGTCATTTTCTGGGTGCCTGTAAAAAAGCGGCTAGAAAGGCTATCACACACGAGTGCCTGCTACCTTTAAATTAATACATCACGGTTTATTAATTCTTCTTATGACATGTATTATAATACACTTGCATGTACATAGCGCCTATCATATAAGAACCCTGAGGCACTTACAAACATTAACTAAGCCTTACAATCTTCTTACTTTGGGTAAACAGGGACAGAGGGAGGTTAAGTCTGACAGCTCTGTGCAGAGCTGGGCGCAGAACTGCTGTATCCTGACACCTTGCAGGCTCTGGGGAGCTCACGGTCCCTGTAGGATGGCTAATGCTCCCCATAGGGTGGCTAATGCTCCCCATAGGATGGCTAATGCACCCCATAGGGTGGCTAATGCTCCTCATTTCTCCACATGTGGTAGAGATGGTTTGCGGGACTGGGAAAATGGGTCAGGATCTCAAAGGAATCACAGCTGAATTGCTTATACTTACACATATTTCCCCCGCCATCCTTATCTGACTCAAGCAATGGGCTAGGCATTGACTATGCAAGAAGAGAGTAAACCCTGTTCACTCAGGGGTAGAACGACAAATCATTCTTAAGATTGGTTCGAAGGGGGTAATAGAGAAAGACAGAACTGTTGAGAAATCCACCTAAGCAACAGGTCAGCCTTACAGGGTGTAAGTGTGGCCTAAAGACACAGAAATCCCTGCAGCAGCAAAGACCTGCTCTGTAGGGTTTAATAGAAAATATGACCCATCCCCTTCTTCTGTTCTAAACACTAAGTGCTGAATTAGAAATGGGGTGGGATGGGGCCCCTTTGGGACTCGAGCTTCATAGGGTGCATAATTCTCTTAAAAGAAATATATCACACTGCAGGGGTGCAGCCCGGGGGGTCCCTCCATGTAGGTGAGGTGAAGTCCCGCTGCATTCCTGACACAGAAATGAGCAGATGAGAAAGTCTGAGTAAATGAATTGTGTAACAAAGCCCAAAGGGACTTTATTTTTTTTTTTCTCCCTAGAGTATTAAGAAATCTGTGCAAAAATCCCCTGCCTCCCAGAGGGCACTGCGTGAAAAGCACAGTGCTGTTTCTGGGAGCTGCGCTCCTTTTATTTCTTTCCTTCTGTGCGTATTGCAGCAGGGTCTAGCTGACCCGTCCCTTCAGGGCAAATACAGGGTACCCCAAATACTCCTAGTAATGGGGGTGAGGTGATGGGGACCCAAGGCAATAAGAGCCACCCTGGATCCCTCTGCACGGGGCTGTGCGAGGCTGGTCCCGAGTGCTCCTCTGCCCATGGGGACCTCTCTGGTCTTACTGTGCCCCCTTGCACAAAAAACATGCCTCGTTTTGCCCAAATAAAAAGAGGAAAGACCATCTGGTAGAGAAACATTAAAAGGAATGGCTATCCCTTCCCTTTGTGGGAAGGTGAGTGGCTGGGACGGGAGCAAGAACCGGTGTCAAAGGCTCGGAGAGGAGGATGAAATCTGTCCGGCAGCATGAGCTAAGTCCGTCCATCCCAGCCCGCGTAGGTGAACCTGGCTCCCTCTGCCCTGCTCCTTACCTATTGAGTCCCTCAAAATCCGATTACTGATCCAGGCCAGCCGTACGTGCAGCCAAGCAATTACATTGTTTTTCCTCCGCTGCAGCTCGGCGGGTTCTGCAGTTGAGGTTTATAGGAAAACAGAATTTTGAGACAAAAAAAAAAGTGCTTGATGATGTTTGTATTATAAAGTCGGCTTACGGTACTGGATATTACTGTTCTGTTTGGTAGTGATTAAGGGTTCTAGTTGAGACTGGACAATTTATTATGTTTTATTGAGATGTAATAATAGCAGGAAAATGAAGGGAATAGGAAAAGACAGAGCGTGGAGGTGCAGTGATGCCTGTGTTACAGCTGGGGAGCTGTGGTGTGGGACGAAAAAATCCCTGGTCCTACAAGGACGTAGTTCTGCCCATGCATTCATGTCAGGGGATATTCTCCATGCACAAAACCAAAGCTGTGGCCATCTCCGGCAATGACATTGAAGAAGTTCAACCAAGGTCATAGCATGGAGGAGGAGGGACCCCCAGACTCTAACCGGAGTGTCCCCATCCTCCCTAGGCTGGACCCCTGAGCTTTCTCATCCTGGGATGGGTTTTAATGCCGTGCCTGTTTTGGCAGCGCCCGGGGAGGTTTTGGTAGCTGACTTGGGAGCGGTGCATGGCAAAGGCATAACTTTCCCAGCGGTGAACACGCGAGCTTTTGGAACCGCAGAGGAAATATTTTCTTGCACAAGTTTAAGATAATAAACTCAACTGAGTGAGCAGGCACCAGGAAGAAATATTTAATTATCCTTCTCACCATTATGAGGAACTTCTGCCACTCTTCAGGTTATTATACAGTAAATAACCAGTTTTCTAAAGGACAGAGCTGTTTTAATTATATGACAATGAATGCATAATTATTATGTTTGTTAGGAATGAATCACAAGACAACAGACTTGATATTGCTGCTCTAGTTAGTGCATCTTAATTACTTTTTCATTTATTTTGCATATAAAAGCTATTTGCTAATTGTCTTTGCTGTAAATATGCAAAATATAATTAGTCATTCATAATTCTTTATGTGTTATCTAACTGTACATTTGTTACTGAGGAATGTATATTAAAGTTTGAATATTTAATGGGCTTTTGTGGCATAGAATATTTTTGTACAAAGTTTTCAGGAAATATTAGAGACATAATTTAAACCTTCTTTTAACCCCTTTTCCTATGCAAACTAAAGTTTCCCATAAAGGCTAGATATTGATAAATTAAACCCCCTGGAAATCCATTTCTATTTTCTAAGCATACAATATAAATCCACTGCTGATGATATGAAATGCCTCTTGGTCCCAAACTGAAACCAGAGAGATTAGAGCCTGTTAAAATTATTGCAAGTTGCTCTCCACAGTGAATTTGAACCATAAGTACAGAGTCACAAATGCATTCAAATCATAAAGCAGGATCAAATGCATTTATCTTTGGTGTAGGTTCAGTGCTGTGACAGCAGTGCCATGTTGCAGAAGAACCTGATGGCAATAAGTGTTTGCTGACAGATACTGCTGATCAGAGCAAGAGGTCACCATTCCTGGTTACTCTAAGGTTATTAAGCATTTGTCAAATAATAAAACATAGGGGACTTTAAATCTTAATTTTGCCCGTTCTTTAATTTTGGCACTTGTTGGATCTCTCTTTTATTTGCGTTGCTTGCCCTGAATTGGAATTGCAGGTCCAGCTAAAACACTGTGCCTTTCCTTTTTTATGTCTCCTTTGATTTTTGTTAAGGCTTAGGCCAGTTTCATCTGTAATTAGCACTCCGTAAGGCCCACAGTTCCTGGGAGTGTTTTACATAGTGATTAGATTCATTACAGAGATTGACTGGTTAAAATAGGCTGTGTGTTTCTGGAAGTTGAATTAAAGTCCAGGTCTCAAGAACCTCTGCAGATAATTATACATTATCTGTTCACTCGTCTCTGCGAAACGCTGCCGGTTCATTCTCCTGATGCATGTCACATTCTACATTTTTTCATCTCAAACATTTGATTTACTATCCGGTTGTACTGTTAATCCTATGT
>NW_009216040.1:888-25888 GCF_000690835.1 Fulmarus glacialis | reverse complement strand
GAATATCGCGGGGCTGGAAATGGCTGGGAGAGTTACGGAGCGACAGCAGTCTCGAGAAATACGTTGTTGTGAAGGTTTCAGGTCTTCGTCATCTGCTGTTTCGGCAGCGCGAGGAGTTGGGGAAAGTGTCTCCAGTGATGGGGGGTCGGGAGGGGAGATTTTCACTCCGCTGAGACCTGCCTTTCCAGGAAAGGCACCTTTTCCCTTTCCAGAAAGTCACGTTATTTACACAGAAAAGGAACAGAAAATAATGGCTGGGGGAGTAAATAGCCGCTCAGAGTAATTTTCTGATGGAAGGAAAACAAAGTGGTGATATATTTATTCTCATCTCACTCTGAACAGATTGTGCGCAAGAGTTTTCCCATTCACTTCTGCATTCTGCCATATTTCTTGTAATTCCTTTTTTCAATGGTTTAAGCAAAAAAATGCTCTACCAGGGAGCTCGTCTGTAACCTTTGGACCTTGTAGAATGACCTTAAATTAGTGCAGTGAGAAGACTAAAAATAAGAATAGCTTTTGTTTGCTCAAAACTGATCTGGCCCCTAAGATGACACGAGCCCAACAGATCTCCCTTTTTCAGTAAAATTGTGGCAGGAGCACGCTCACCCACGGAAGCGCAAAATCAAGTGTGCTTGTTTGCAGAGGATCTTCTCAATGCAAGGTCCAACGTTGCACAATATAGCATTTGGTTTTATTTTTTTTTTGCATAATACAGCATTATTCTCAGCTCTTCAGGCCATGCTAAGGTGGCAAGGACTGCCCCCCCCCACCCCGAGCCCTATAGATGCATAAACCTCAGTTTACCCCCAGACCTCTGCAGAAATCGTATGGCACATGCACCAGCGGGATTAATAACAGAGGATGAAGTGGGCAGGTGAAATGTGCTGCCTCCCTCTTTCATCCGCGCCGGTCACAGTCCTAATGTTATTTGCGTACGTTTGCGTGGAAAATGGATGCTACAAAACCGTGGCTTGCTTTTTTCTTTCCCCCAAATGTTAGTCTCAAATGAAAGAAAGAGCAGAAATGTTTCTGCGGGGAGGGGGATTAGGGCTGGTAGGACACCGTGCTAACAGCCCTACGTGGACTTGTTAAAAGCTGGGCTGTGTTATGGGCCTAATGGATTGATGTGGTTTAGTCTTCAAATAGGTATTTAGAGAACGCTTTAAATGCGAATAATGGAGCGATACCTTATTAAAACCAACCGGCTGAAAGAATTATAAATTCACAGCTCGTTCAAATAAGAAAGGAAAGCCCATGACATTTCCTTAAGGAGTAATGATAGTCTGCAGTGTCAATATAGCTTTGGTATATACACATTAAAATGCTCGTACGCGGAAGTCTCTATTTATGGGATAATGGCATGCAAAATTTCAGCTGGATATTTAAATGGAGCATTTTTCCTCTTCTATAATTGCAGCATTGGAGAGAACTAATTTAATTCTTTTTTGCCTCTAATTTAATATTCAGCAAACTCCTTTATTTTCTCAAATATTGTAAAAAAGGATTTTCTTCCTGACTTAGATTTTGTTTGCTAAGTTTCATGGCTGCAGTATGTAAATTTTATGTCTGAATTAAAAAAAACCACTTAAAAATAGAAGTTATAATAGAAACACGCTCAACTTAAACTACAGTGGTGTTACAGCCATGTGGATGTGGCACCATAATTATAGTTTAAAAAGCAATTAAGATAAAAGCCAGTACAAAGAGATCAGCCAAATATCAAGAGACTAAATTCTAAGCAAAACAAATCTCTAACTTCAAGCTAAACAACTTTTGGTGTTCCATGTTCTCAACATTTTGGTATTCATACATAGACATGCAAACATACAGAGGATTTGGGCTTCAAAAATGTTCCTTTAGCAGCAAACTGAGTTCGAAACCTCTTGAAGCTTTTCAGGAAAAAATTCATAACGGAGATCCCCAAACATTTTAGGATAGTTAAGCTGTGGGCTTCAGTGGTCATGGTCGACTCCTGTGTTGGCGTCAAATTGCTTGTCCCCTCTCTACAGGGGACCAGGATCTGAAATCCTGCTCCTGTTTGGAGATACATTGGGCAGCGCTGCTATCCTGCTGCTGGAAAGCTTGGCAAAGATTTGGGGTGTTTTCTGGTGAAATGCTGAGTCACTGAGAGGTGTCTGAATTAACCTTCTGTGCAGTCTGTATTGCACCAGCAGGTTTTAGGTTGTATGTAAACATATAGGAATACACATGTACACACATAGTGTAAATTTTTACATTATACGTGTGTCACACAGACACATGCATGAACAGATACATTTCCACATAAAATCAATATATTCATGTAGATATGCAGTCCTGGACATATATGGATAAGAACTACATGCATTTCACACTGACATCCCTTTTTATTCCTTTTTTGTATCTATTTCTATTACAAACCCATTCAAATACTAAAAACCCAGCTAAAACAGACTGTAGAAGACAATTATAACCCTACCCTGTGCTTTTTGCATCTGTAACGAACCTACAAGATTCAATACCTTGCTGGATTGCTATTTAATGGCAGACTTTCCAATAGGAAAGTGTAGTTTTCTGTTCAGTTCTGTAGGCACTGACTACAGAATTGAATACATTATTAAAAAGCACAAACTGACTTCTGATGTATTCAATTTTATGGGAATTTTCCATAAGGGAATACATTATGTCTTAACTAATGTTTTACCTTAAAACATAAGTTTTGCTGAATCAATTAAATCAACCAACTAATCTTGCACATGAAACATTAAACAAGAATGAAGTGTCTGCAATTAGCAAATAGCTTTGATGTGACTAAATATCTGTCTCTGTGCATCACCAATGTTGTGGGTTTAAGTCCCAGATGACACTAGATGTGCTGAATGTAAATGTTAGCTGTCTATACGTTTCCAACCAGCTGAATCTTGGAGCAGCAACACTGCTGGGTTCAGAGAGATGGAAAACCAGATGCCTATTGCTATTACTAAGAAAGGGCCTGTTTGCATTAAAACATGGGCGAAAATAAATAAAAGAAAGCAAGCAAGAAAGCCCTGACATGGCATGGCACTGAAAAGGCAGGCAAAAAGCACCATAGTTAATGCCCCTAAAAACAAAGTTATTCTTTAAAACAGAAACAGTCTATAAAAGCTAGGCAAGAGGGTGAAAAAAGAAGTATGAATAACATGATAGTCCAAAAGTAGTGTACAGCGTACAGCTGACTCGGGAGCAAAACCCCCGCAGCCGCTGCAACGCCTCTCTCCTGGGCAGCAGTGATTTCGGGAACCTGATACTCAGAGATTTAGAAACTTTAGAGGCATGAGAAGTTGTGTGCAGAGGTGTGGCCTGGTAATTGCTCACCTTTTTTGTGCAAACACAAAAATACCGCCCCGGCCAGGTTGCTTGGGAAGCACCGATGTGTGTGGGAGCAGGTGTGGATGCTGGCGGGGCCCCGGTGGGAATGCGGGGCGGGAAAGGAGGGACCTGCAGCACGGCCCCAGCCCATTCGGATAAGCCTGGCAACCAAAGAAACACTTTCTGTTCAGAGAAATTGTTTAGACCTCAAACTCTTTGACACTGGGACTTTCTTCTCACTCTGTGTTTGTACAACATTCAGCAGTGAGGTCAGGCTCCAGACCTTTATTTCATGTTTTTAAAAAGTTTTTAATGAATTGGTGAACGTAATGGTTTTCCTGTTTTGCTCCAAAGAGAAACCAAGACCTTCAGAAGTTGCTCATGAGTCGGGCGTCCCTCATGGTTACAGCTAAGAAAGGGCCAGGATCAAATACCCAGCCTGATTCAGGCAGCAGAAAGACACAAATCTGGGTCTCCCCAAGCAGTTGAGCATGCTGATTATGAAAATACTGCCTTGGAGGTAGAGGTCTCCCAGCCCAGCCTGGAAGTGCCATCTGTTTTGTATAAATTATTCAATATTCACTAGAGGTGAGAGATGCTTGAGGTTGTAGAGGTCAAGGAGAAACTGAGCAGAACCCATGTCTGAAGACCACCAGTGAGCTAGTGGGGTACCAGGATGTGAGGCACTACAGTTCAAGCCTTTGGGTGAAGTGAGGAGCAAACTTGAACCGGGAACCGGGGCCAGTATTACCTTGATACAAGAAATAGTAACTGAACTATGTATGCAGGGGCGGAAAAAGAAAAGTGATGTTGGAAGGACACAATCCTTTTAAGAATCTGCCACCACAAAATAAATAAACTCACAGTTTAGGTAATAGCAAACCTGGCAATTTAATTAAAAAATAATTACAAGGATAAGAAATGAAAAATAATTGTTTCCTCTAAATGTCAAAAATGACTGGAGCAAGTCACCTGGAGGGAGAAAACTTGTACTTTCTCCAGCACATATGGGCGATTTTCATTGACCAGTGGAAATCCAGCTGAGCAAACAGGTGCAGAGATCCACTCTTTTACTATTGCATCTGAACTTCTTGTTATCACATCGGCAATTAATATTTTGTATCTCCTGAAGATCAGTAGGGAACTTACACAGATGAATTAATCAGGCGTCGCCGCACCTCGGAGAGCTGGTATTAGCAGGCACACTTTGCAAAAAGGGGAAAAGGATTCCCTGAGATCATGTGTGGCATCCCATCAGCGTGACCGACAGCATCCTCCCGGCTGCTTTGTCGTATGTGCTACACATTTAACAATAATTTTACAGGAGGGATGTTACAAAACACTAGTGTAATGGCTGCATTCCTCCTCCCTCCTTCCTCTCCAATGTCTGCCTTCAAAAACAGATTTTGGCCACTGTACAAATTTTTCGGATAATGCCAGGTAGCCCAACCTTGCTACTACAGAGGGGAAGCAGCAGTGGAGGGGAATAGCCATTACATGTGTGTGGACACTGATAATGTTCTCAATTTCAGGTGTTTTGCTAGTTATGATAAAAAATACAATTACAAGTAGTAAAAATGAACGTATGTGAGACAGTATTTCCAAAAAATCAGCAAAGGTGAGTGCTGTAAATAAGACAACTCCTGCTCCTTCAGCGTTGCTGTAGGTGCTTGGAGAAGATGCCTCAAAGGGCAGGAGGCAGCCTGAATAATTCACCCCAAGGAGGCTGAGAGTTAAAATATTTAAGTTAAAAATAAGGTTTCCCTTCTCATTGCTGACTTGCCTGAATGTGGTTGGGTCCAGAAGTGCTATGCTCCAGCTACGGGGTGCCGATGAAGGAGATGACAGCTTGGACATGCCTGCTCCAGCATGGAGCAGGGAATCGGTCCTCTTCCTCACCGAGATGAAACCAAGCGAAGAAGGACCAACAGACCAACAGACACGGGACTAGGGCTTTCACCTCAGATGAAACGTCAGGCTCAAGTCCCTGCCAAAGGGTCAACAGTTTACAGCAGGTGGAACAGCTACAAAAGCAGAGGTGCCCTCCGACCAGAAAACCCTGTTGGAGATTAGGATTGGATCAGCCTTGCTGGTTTTAGCCACTCCGATGAGACCCCTATGTCAGGACCCTGGTTCCCTGATCAGACGTGGCTGACCTTGCCTGCCAGGCACCGACACGGGGTGCTTGGGGTTGCACCCCGGCTCAGCTGCAGGCACCCTGTGAGTAGTTATGCATCTCCCAGCACCCCGTTGCCCCCGTGCAAGGAGAGGTTCCACCGTACCCCAGCCCCAGCCTGCTCACCAACAAGGTCAAAAGTTTCTAGGGCAACTTGCCAGATGGACGACGCAAAGGCATAGCCTGTGCTTCCTCAGGGAAGCTGGCTGAAATGGCAGGAATATGTACGGAATATGATGCCTCATTAGTTAACATCAAAAATTCCTCTGAAATAATCATTTTTAATTCATTGCCAATTAAATTAAATTCATATATGCCTGTAGTAACATTTGGGCCTCCAGGAAGAATCGGTGCTCAATTAAAGGAGAAGCCAAACACCATTAAAACAGAAACGTACAGTAAGTGAGGTTGAATTCCACCTGTTCATTCCAGATGTTTGCAGGGATTCACACATCTAAAGGCTCAGTAAATAGAGCTAATGAGGGTTCAGAATATCTTAATACCAGTAGCTGCATCACTTAAAAACATAGCTGCCTAAACAGGGTTACAAGGCATGCTGCTAAACACTCTGTAGGGGTAACACTGCCCTTGTGGCATACTACAGCTTGAATTTGCTCGAGGATCCAAGACTCAAGCAATTCTCTGGTGATCTGCTTCGGATTCCTGGTTTAGCAAAGGGAGGAATCTGTGGATTAATAAGAAGAACAGAAAATGGAGTACAAAAAGAAAGATGGCTCCTATGAATGAGAAGCGCAGCCCTCCTAAATATATGCCGAGAAGCCAAATACCACCTGGCACTATCTGTGTTTGCTGCTTTTTATGCCATGAGCAAGTGCTGTTCCCCAGATACATGTCCATGCAAGGACTGCTGCTCTCACAGCCTGTTTACATTTATGCATGGGGAAGCTGAATTTCTCCTTTTTTATAGCCACTCTGACTTTAAATTATCTGGGTAATTTATTTATTACTGACATTGCTCATTGCTACACTTACAGACCACCTTAACAGGGCAGCGTTGCAGACCTGGGGATCTAAAGAGCACACTTTTCCTTGCATGGGAATGGTTCACAACAGTTAAAGATCATGCTCTGAGGTGAATCCAGCTGCCAACAAATTAGGACTGGTGGAAATCCTCTGCAATTAAAGGAAAAACCATTAAAAGAAGCTCTTCCCCCAGCCAGGGAACTAATGAAGTTCGGATTCCAACAGACTGGTGTCCAAGTCCCCAGTCCCTTCCCCAGGTGCCTTTTGTGCTGAGCTCCCTTTTGTGTTCCCCACATGTTCAGCACGGCCATTCCCAACTGGCAAATTCCACAACATTTATAAGAACTGAGTATCTTGCGGTTGAAATTGGACAACAGATTTTGAAACTGCAGGTCTTGGAGGGAGAAGGCACAGGTCAGCATTGGTTTTGGAAACAAGACTAAATTGAGGCATCTTGTACCTGGGGTCAGAGATGAGTTTTGATAACCCACCAGGAGATAACATTTCCAGAGCAGAGGAGACTCTACTTAGAAAGCCTTGCCAACTCTACACATTTTGGGGAGCAGTTGTAGAGTGAGTTCTAGCCAGTTTGACACCTTTCTCCTGGACCTATTGCTCCCAGGAGTCTAACTGGGTACTGCAAAGCCAGAACCACTCCTACCCCAGGCAAACCCAATGTTCTCTAATAATCAAGAGCATCTCAAGTGTACAAGCATTTTGTGGTCCTCAGTTCCTGACTTAATACATATGGACTGTCCCTTGAAATATAACCAAGACACAACTCCAAGATGGCAGTAATCCCAAAGGTCATTGAAACAATAACCACAGGCTCCTCTTTGTAGTAAGTCCCTCCGTAGTGGAAGGATCTCAATGTTCAAAGCCAGAGAACACCAGGATGTAGGGCCAGGAAGATTTCATGAGGCCACCTCATCCATCTCCTGCCTTATGGCAAGATTAGGGCTAGCTGACTGCTCCTGACAGATATTTGTCTAACCTGCTTTTAAAAGCCACTCACAAGGTCCTTGGACACTCTGCTTAGTGCTCCTGTCACTTCAGCACTGTTCTTAATGAAAAATGAGAATATGAGAGCGGGAAAGTACGGACTGTAGCTGCCCCTCTCTGTAAGGACACTCAAAACATGTTCATCGTCGCCTTGGGAAGAGAAAGCACTGTTTTCTCATCACGATTTGCTGTGTGCTCCTGGCCGCGTTCCTGCAGGGACAACCCGGGGCCGGCCACGAAGCTCTGCGCTGGGTGGCACTTGGTGGGAGCTGCCGGGAATACACTGGGCAGAGCGGAGCCGTCGGCCCGGAAAGCGGGAATGCTGCTCCAGCCGAGGAGAGGGGTAGCGTTCCCTTCCCTTCCGCTGCCTCCGCTTCCTCGCATGCACGACGTTTCCACAGGCTGTGCACAGGGACCAGGATTTGGGCATTAATTAATAGGATTATTTCTTATGAATTCCTTCTTCCCTTTTCTGGAGGATGTTTTACGAGAGCAGTTGGTTTGACTTCCCTTTGGTAAAACGCCAGGGCTGCGTTTGCAGGGCTAGGGATGTGACCATAGCTACCGCCACCCCATTAACACCCTCCGATGCAGGGCACATTCTCAAATTAGGAAAAACACAGGACAGCATATTACCATTCCCCTCAGCTCGTAAATGGAGATACCCCTGTTATTATAACACATCTCCCACACATTGAGAACGCCCCCACGCATTGGATATTCCCTGGGGAAAGCAAGATGGGATCCCAGCATCGTGCCCGGAGGGTGGTTTGTGTGTGTTAACTGTTCCCCACAAGTAGGCTTTTGCCAAAAAAACAAGGTTTGAAAACATCAGTTGTATGGAGAAGGAGCAGCTCACGTCAAGGAGGCACTGAGAACCTTTGCTGCTGCTCTCGTCTCTGAATCTCTTTTCTTCATTATTGTAATACAACCTTTCATGTGATTTCTCTATGTAACCGATAATGTTCTTGAGCTTGCATTTCACAGGAAAGGTTATTTTTGAAAAGAATAAAGAAAATCCTTATCAACCTACACTCTTGTTGTAGGAATGCCAACTCTCTTATAAGCGCAGACCCATCCATTCCTTTATTTTGATGTAAAAAAAATCTCCTGGCCCGCATCTACAACATGTAAGAGGTATTGCAAGCAGAAGTTGATCTCATCTCACTCTGAAGACAGCAGGGCCTTTTTCCCCCAGAATAAATCCCAAACAAACCCCCCTCCTGCGCCTAGCTTTACTGGCAGCTTCAGCAACAAGAGATAAATTTCAACCTGTTTCCTTTCCAAGCTTAGTTGTTCAGCACTTTTTTCCTCCACTCTTGCTTCGATCCCCTGCAAGAAGCAATTATCCAAATGATATTGCGGCTGGGGATAACAGAATATCCCTCCTGATACAACGCAGTGATATCACGGCAACTTCTGCAGGTCTCAATGGATTTCATACAGCGTGCCTCAAAAAAAGGGCCCTCGTCGAAAGGGGTCTTTGAATCTGTCCCCCGTTATAAGCACATCTTGCAGAAATGAAAGAGAAAGGGAATGGCAAAAACTCATGCCTAGAAAACTCCTTGCCCAGGAGCATTTGGACCAAGTGTTAAGCTCTAAGGAAGGCAAAACAGTCAGTTATGCTGACTCTTCATAAACGTCTAGGAGCCCTTGTCCCACTTTGTGATCATTGGAAGATGGAGAAGGGGATCACGGATCTCAGATGTTCATTCAGAACAGATGCCTTCCACTCACATTTCTGGGATAAATGAGCTTCCACACGGGAAATATTTTAAATAACTGAAGAAAGCTTGCCTCTATTTTTTTACATTCTCAGAAAATACAGCATCAAATTAATCTCAAGGTCGGTGAGAGGGATCCACGTGTGGTATGGTAAAGATCATTCACCAGAAACTTCATGTGGGAAAGTCTACCCTGGAGGAAGCTGGAATGAATGCAAAAGGGGGCTGGGGGGTGGCCATGACTTACTGCTTCGGAGCCATGCTGTCAACCCATAGCAAAGGTAGCATGGCAAGTGGGAAAAATGCAAAACCTGCTGAAGGGACAAGACATAGATTTTCTGTAATTAGCAGCTGATGCCCATTGATTTTTGAAATAGCAACTCTTTAAAATAAAACAGGTTGCACAATGGTCACACTGGCCCAGAGAAACGCGCCTGAGCTCCCGGGTCTGCTTCAGTAACAGATAACAGTGACACCATCACGGCGTTTAGCAGCATTGACATGTGCATGCAACGGAGCGGGACTGCATCTAAAACCCCTCTCTACTTCAGACCAATTTGTGTAAATAAACGCAAACATTTCTAAGGCTTGATTGACTGAAGTCAGTGAGAAGGTCTCTGCTGACTCCACTGGGCTCCAGATAAGGTTCTTCAGTTCAGTAGCTTCCCAAATGCATCTGCTTTTCTGATTTAGTGCTATTGTTTGATGCAGGTCAAAACCAAATGAGCCTTAATTAGCTTCAAACTGAGTTCCCATGTTTACAACATACTGGTTTATGTTTCTATACTAATTCAGGTATATACATTATCAATCATCTGTGAACTTTGGCTTCTTTTAAAATACCTGTTTGTTTCACAGTCTCTCACTAACTACAATGCCGTATTTCTGAATTCTTGTATAATCAAAGGTACACTAAAAATAGAGGACATTCTTGTATATCAGGAGAAAAAAATGCGCACAACTTCTTTGCTCACTGATGCAACCAAAACACCCAGGAGTTATTATAATGTGCATTCCCTTGACAGAGACTTTTATTTCATGCAAATTACTATGATTAAGATTCGAATACTTTTTTTCCATTTTCACACATTACTTAATCAATGTGAAGTACTGTGTAAAAATCGCATCTCTTCATAACAGTGATTTTGACCAAGTCAAGTGTTGCTGTGAGAATCCTAATCCAGACTTGTGATTCAATTATAATTTAGAGACTTTCTAAATTCAAATTAAGTTTACAAAAAAAAAAAGTTAATATCAATATGGATCATTTGTAGGTTTTATCAGAATAGCTTCCTGTTGCAAGGGAATGTAAAACATGTTGGATTCTTTCTGTTTCATTTACTTCTTTAACTTAATGTGAAAAATATACAGTGCTGCATGGAATCTGAGCATTAAAATGTATACCTTGGGACACTTCTTGTTTATATTGCATTGTTCATATTTTATAGGCAGCTACCCTGAGAGCTTATGAGAATATTTAAGCTCTGGATGTGGGCATCTGATTGAAGCAATCACTTTACCATGACTTCATGAGTTACCGTTCATCAGCTGAGTCCCAGAAACTCACTGCTACCTCATAACCCGAAGCAGGTGTCTTCTTCAGTCCTCAGAGCTACAACTACCTCAAATAATGGGTAAAAACCATGTCTGTTAAAAACCTTCCTCCTCTTGGTGATCTACTTTAAAATTCAGATGGGATATGCATGTACCTGGTGCAAGTTGCCCGTGAACTGCTATAACCTTGTGGCTTCCACTTATATGCCCGTGTAGTCAGGTTGGCTATTTCAGTCATGTTTTTTGGGGGGATAAACTCACTGTGGGCTGCTCATGGGTGTTAAGGTCAGCAATAACTATGACGTTGGTCTGGCACCTTACCTAGTCATGCGATTTGGCATTGAAATTCCTTCCTCAAAGCCAGTGATGCTGGTAACAAATATTTTTTGGGAAAAAACCCCAGCCACTCAACATAAAGAATCCAATCAGTGGAGAAGTTACTACAACCCTTGGCCCTAGAGATAACGCAATCTATTCTGGAGAGCATCAGACTGGAAATCATAAGGAAAGCCTCTAGATTTCAGAAGCTAGTTAGAAAATTACATTTTCATTAATGTTTTTACTAATTATTCTCCTACAGCCACCTAGAAAGGTTACCTGGTCTCTTAAATCTGGTATGTATCTAGTATGCTAGCAATTTTCCTTCCTTTTCATTCCTCACAGGACAGAAATTAGACATTGTCATTCCATATTATTTGCGACATGTTGACATTATAATTTAAAAGGATGCAGCAGTTCTGAACAGCTGGAGAGTAATCCTGAACAATCCTTGACGGTTTCCTTTGGAGGATGAATGCCCCTCCCCGGAGAACTGCACAGTCTTTTATTTTAAACTAACAGCTAATTTTAGACAGTTTGCCCTCTTAGAAATGCATGCCACAGAGACTTCTCTACATGGTGAACAGCAGTGACCAGAGATAAGCACCCACACAGAAAAAGAGAGAGCTCTAAAATAGATTTTTCCTCTTCTAAGAGACATGACTTGTTTGCTGTATTGCCTGATGGAGCCGAAGAGAGACTTTCATTGCTAGCGCTCTCTGAGACAGCCCTCCCTCGTGCTATGCTGAGCTGAAAGCGTCTTGGATCACGCACACACTTTGGGACTGCTGCGGTTTACTTCTCCTCAGAGACTTGGGGGAATTGGTTTAAGAAGAGGGGATTTTTTTTTCCCCCCACCCAACAGGTTCAGCGCACTGTGCTTGAAACCTCTTGCTCCTGGAAGGGAGCTGGAAGCAATCTACAGCAGGGTCACGCGTCACCTCTGTCTCTCAGAGATCTTGGGTGCGATGACATTGAGTGATGGGGGAAACGAGCCAGGAAACACCTTCTGTAAGATGGAAACCAGCTTCATATGGCTTTGCCTTGTGGGTTGTTGAGAGAAGGGAGGAGGGTGGGACCTGGGGCATGTCCTCCAGACATCTTGTCAGGAGGAGGGGAAGCTGCTGTGGCTGCCAGGTAGAGCTCCACTTCTCCTGCCCTTCTGTAGCTATGGTCTAGCCTTGAGGACAGCTTCAAACACTCCCTACCAACAAGTGCTTGAGTCTTTAGCCAGAAATGTCTTGACTTTTTTTGTCTTTCTTCCTTTTTTTTTTTTTCCTTTCTTTTTTTTCCAGAAAAGTCTTGACTTCACATCATCATGCTCCTGGGACATCCCAGGCAAAGGCACACTGATTGCAGATCAGACATTAGGCAGGTGATCCATTTGCCAGGTCTGTGGGGTGATTTGGGTTCAGGTTAAAGGTAGAAAAAAATTGCTGAAATGATTATTGCTTTATTGTGTGTCATGTTGTCTGAACAGAAGCAGATCCGCCTTGCAGAAGTCATTGTGAGGACAAGCAAGGAGCACAAGAGAAGTGGTTCTCTGTTGTCACAGGAGCTGAAGGCATTGCCAAGACAGAATGGGAGCTCTTCTGAAAAGTTGGTTCATGCTCTGCAGCTCTTGTCTCTCCTGGGAACAAGGGCTGAAGGGACAAACCCATTTGCGCCATGGATTGAGCAAAAGCCCACTGTGTTCAAATAGTGCAAGGCTGGGTCAGACCTCAATTATGCTCAACCACATTTTTCCTAGTTTTGCAGCAGACACTAGTGTGGTCAGCCTGGACACTGACGATTGACTCCCCCTCCACTGGGACCGCTGAAAGGCTTCGCACTGGCTCTGATGGGGCTTCGGTCCAGCCCTTAATCTGTAGAAGGTTTTTTCCATCCTGCGCATCTCCTCTGGGGAACAGTCTGTCTTTTCTGAACAGGAACTGCGGCTGGCTGCAGAATAAAAATGTCTGGAGTTGGGCTATGCTGGCTACTGTGCCCTGTGAAGTCAAGGGGAAACTCGTCACTGGTTTCAAGGACAACAGCTTGAGGTCCCTTCTTCAGCTGTTATTCAAGATTTTGCCTCATGGTTCCTACTAGTTAACTGTTTCCATCAAATGAGGATAGTGCTCCAAAGAGGAGAGTCTGGCAGAAAAAACCAGAAGAGTTCCTGGTTCTTATTTTTCTAATTAAAAATTACTCCCCTCAACTCTCAAAGCTCTAATCTGGGCAATAATACTTTTCAAGAACAGAATACTTCCCTTGCAGAGTTTAAAGCAGCAAGCTTAAAAATCCACATTTTGGACTGAGGTGATATTAAGAACAATTTCACTGTATTTATTCTGTAGTTGGAGGAGCCGATAAGCCATGCAAAAGAAAACCCTGTGAATGTAAAGAGACTGAGCGGACCGACAGGAATCCACCTCTGCAAGATCTGTGTTGAGAGGACTCGGTCACAGGAGTAATGCTGTTCCTGTGAAGAAGCATTGGCAGGCTCCAGCCCTCAATATAGCACGAAGAGTAGCTGAACAGGTAATACCCAGCGTTGTGCCTTAGGGCCCGCAGGGATGGGAGATGAAGCTGTTCGAACACTTGTCTGTGTGCAGGCACTCGAGTGAATATATAAAGCGCGCGTGCCAGAGCTGAAGGGCTTACAGGACTCAGGTGTTTGCACCTGATAAAAAGCCAGGACAAGTGTTTTGAGAGTGCGGGAGTCTGAAGAGATTTTCCCTGAATGATTCATTGCCCTAAAAAACAGAATCTGCACTGTATTTTCCACTGAGGATGACATCCCCCTACCTAAGAGAGGACCCCAAGAGCAGTTCCAGGTACCTTGTACGTGGGAAGAAAGGAGACTAAAGCAAACTCCTTTTCTCAGGTCCTTCCAAACTGCTCTGAAGCAGTTGCTAGAAATGCAAGCTCAACCAGTTACCTCTCCAGAAAGAATATGATAAAATACAATAAAATGGCTTAGCAGAGTTTTTAAGCCCCGGCTTAGCAGAGTTTTTAAACCCTAATATCCCTATTGATTTTCCATGGAAAGCAGACAGTGATGAATAGTAACAGTACAGTGCTCTCAGGTTGGTTTTCTTGTGCTGAGATGCAGAATGTATCTAAACCAGCCTCGTTTTACTAGAAATTGTCCTCTGGAGCACAAGTCACCCCTATCCATCATGGTCCCTCAGATCAGCTCACTACCCCATTACCCTCTCCATCATGGCTCTAAGGATGGAGTTGATGCAAGTCTATTTAACAACCTGTGATGTGATCCAGGAGACATGGTGGAAAACCACGACCAAGCCAAGGGTCGGGTGAGTCTTGCAAACTCTGGTCTTTGAATGAGGTTGAGATCCTTTCGGAATTTCACACAGGTCTTTGCAAAACGTTCCTGGGACAGCCTAATGGGGAGAAATCAAGGGCATTGGCTGGAAGAAGGGCTGGTGGGAAACATAAGAAAACTCCTGCCTGAGAGCTCCTGAACCATGACACCTTCTGAGCTTGTCCAGCAGATCTGCCGCGACCTCATTCCACTCTCTCATCCAGCAACTGGAGGCCTTCTGGAGCCAATGGACGCTGACGGTGTTTAGCAGAGCAGATTGCTGATCTGAGGCTTGTTCCTGCAGTGTCTAATGTCTGTACGTGCAATTAGAGGCATGGACAATTCTGGCCCCAAATAGCTGTCACCAAATCAAGGCTGGTGCTACTTGGGAAGGAAAAATCTGTATCTCCCCGTAGCCTCAAGCCTCCCCCGGGTATGAAGCTGTCTTAATCTGTGAGAGTGCATCCTAACGTGCCTGTGAAAGTTGAAGTCCTCTCCTGACTTGCTTTATCCACTCTTAACAGAAGACATCCCTTCCACGATAGAAAGAAAAACAACAAACCCTCTTTATTTTCTTTCCCCCTCGCACATTTTCAATTAAAATAGATTTGTGCAAGCTATACTGAATGCGCTGCAAATCTCTTTGCATGGTTGAAGTTGATTAATTTGGGTCGGAAGTGAAAATTAAAAAATGGCAGCAGCTAAAAAAATACAAATAACCTCTCTTGGGCCTCGCGGATGATGGCGCACAAACCGAGATGCCTGAGCTGGTTCTGCCTTGAGGAGAACCGCCTCCTTCACCTTGGGTTAAACACTCAAGAGCAGAGCTGGGTTTTGGGGGGAGGGAGTTGGCCTCAAAATAATATGTATATAATCCTCAAGATAATCAATTTCTTACAGATGCTTTGTAAACTTTCGTGTTCAAGAGCGCAAGCCATAGTACTTTCTAAATCCCTAGGGGTTGTACTTGATATCCATTTGTTATTTCCTAATGCTATTCAATCTTTTTTTTCCCCCTGTTTTTTTGAAGCTTGCAGCAATAAGCCTGAGACTTACGTCGGCAGTCGCCACCGCTTTTGCCATTCTGCAGTGAACTTTGTGCGCATTTTCATATTCCTTTTCTTACACTCCTGATAAAAGCATTATCAGCGAAATTCAAAAGGAAGCAGAAAACTGGCATAGCTAATTTAGGCTAATTAGTATGGCAGAAGCTGAGTCTTGTACTTCAGAGGTTCCCATGCCCTCCCATGTCTCCACCTGATCGCCTTGTCCAGCAGCAAACCCAGGAGGCAGCTCCAATTATATCATAACCTCTTCAAACACCAAGCCACTCAAGCTAATTTTATCCTATTAAACAGACTGAAGGATTCAGAAGAAAGGTTCTCCCCCAAAAGCTTCAATTACCAGTGTCCCTGATTACCATCTTTACAATCCTATATGCTACAGTTAAATACTTTTTTGCTTAGTGTTGCTTTCTTGATTTAGATGAAAAGCGAGTATTAAGAGCATGTCTTTTCAACTCAAGCAAGTGACATTCATAAAAAAAAAAAAAGGAACCTCTCTTGTTATTAGCGTGTTTAATCAAAGTCAAGTTTAGAACCGTTCAAAGACAATGTAATTGGGGAAATGCAAACATCCCCTCGCATCCAGTGGCATTTAAAGCAGCCACAGGTAACTGCCAATAACAGCAGTGATGGCCAAAAGTATTAGGTCTAGAAGAAAAAATAAAGAAAGAAAACAGCAGGATCTCCTGAAGCAGGAAATGTCGAATGGTGCTTGAAGTAAATCTCATGGCACTAATCAGCAATAAAGACAGAAAATAGCCTCTAAGGTATTGAGCTGGTTCATCCTTCCTTGCACCGATACGCAGTAGACGTTAGCCTTGAGCACGCCTGGACAACCACACTCACCTGGGTCACAGACGTGCCTGGCCCTAGGGCAGCACACAACCTTTCCTCCCTGTGCCCCAGTCTCGATGGTGGCCTCGAGCCTTCACTCTCCATCCCCATGATGCTCCTTCTCTGCTGGCCGTGCCCATGGGAAGGGGGAGCTCACTGGGGAACCTCCTTGACATTTTTCTGGCCGGTGTCTTCTGCAAGGGGGCTGCAATCTTGGCTGATGACTCCAGGTGCTGCTGTAATTCAAATAATAATTGTAGGATCCAGGCTATTATTTTTAACAACAGAGAGGGAAATGGAAAGAATATATGTCATCTGAGCATCAAATTAACCCTCTCCTGAACACTGAATGTGGGAGAAGTTCAGGCGTCGGCAGTACCTGTTAGGACAGCATTTATGTGGAAGCAACTCAAGGATATGGGTCACCTGGGAAATGCAGTTGCACAAGTCATAGAAAAAACACGTCGTGCTTTTTTTTAAAAGGAACCTGTTCTTCACCTTCCCCATATAGACTAATTTTGCTTATTCCTCTTCTTCCACAGGCAGTAATTGTTTTAAACACGCTTGTGACTCAATATTCTTGTTTTCTTTCAGCATCATCCCAACTTGTTAGCTCCCAGTCCATCACGAGCTGGAGGTATTTGGGGGTTGGATTTCACTTCTGCTCTACTCATCCTTGCAGCTGAAAATGAACATTTTTCTTTCTCTCTAGACACAAACAAACAATTTTTGCCATTTAACAGAAATTGAATGAGTTTCACCCAATTGCCCGCTCTTTGGGCAATATGGAAACGCTATTGTCTGCAGACAATGATTCTCATGCAAATGAAACAACAGCTAAACAAGAATCCTCCCTATCTCTGTTTGGGCCAATTTTCTTAACGTTTCAGCAAAGCTTAATCTGTTGGCAGAAGTGTTTAGGCCCATTAACAGCTAAAGTCACAGAGTCCACAACTCACCCTGCTGACAGTAAACAAGGAATTTGAGGAATGGCCTTTAAACAATGGCTAAGCCACAAACCATTTTGTCATCAAATGCTGTGAAAGGCATATAGGCTGATGATTTTCTTCCTTGGGTTACAGCGATTTGAAAGACTGGCTTCCCTCCTCTGAGTCCCCAGCACCCTCCAGGCTTGGGTTACAGCTGTTTTATTTGCCTTTCCAGCCCTACAGCTGTGGGACGGGTTATGCAGGTGTGCTCCCGACAAATGAGTCATTCCAGGGCTTCGTATTATTTATTTGTATTGACCGTCTCGGAGGCCAGGGCCCCCCTGTGCTCGGCACTGCCCAAACACAGGACAACGGGATGCTCCGTGCCCCGCAGGGAAGATTCCTGGGTTTAATTTTGTTCGGGGAATACTGCGCCCGGGTCCTTCCCTAACAGTGCCGTGGACAAAAAGAAAATTTACCCTGGGGGAGAGAAATAAATGGTAATTGCTCAACAAAATAAATTGCTAAATAAAACCCATAAAGCTTGTATCTCGCTGGCAGGGCTGGGTTGGAGAGGGGGTGTATGGATGCTGGGGCTGCTCGCCCCATCATGTTTCTCACTTATAGGCTCTACCAGGCAGTGCCAAAGGAAATCCCTTTGCACGGCACTGCCTGAATGGCACCCAAATTTATCCCCTCCTCCTGGGAGAAGAAGCATAGCCAAAGTGATGGCAGATGGTGCAACCCAGAAGAGAATGTGGACAACTATTTACCTGGAGTCGTTTGGAAAATACAACTCGGAAAACTCATGATGCCAATGCCATGCCAACATCGATGCCAATGCCATGCCAACACCAATGCCATGCCAACACCGTTTGCCTCCCATGTGCTTTTCCCAAGCTGAGGTAGTGTGTGCATCTAGCAAAGAACTGAAGAGCAACATGCTACAAACCCTGTTGATCTGTCCTTCCCACGGTGGAAGGCAGGAGAAGGTGCCGCACCAGCATCTCCCACCCAAATTATCCTTGCCTGTTCACTTGCCAGAAGGCAGTGGAGAAACCACAAACAAAAGGTGAGGACTGAGGCTCAAAACAATCTCCCTTCACACCTGACCCAAAGACTATCAAAGGCAACAGACTGAGCTAATCAGTGCAAGTACTGAAGGCCCATTCCCAGAGAAACCATGAGTGCCAAACTGAGCTGCTTTGGCCCTCCACGTGCCCCATCTTGCTAAGCCAGATGTGACAGCTGTGCCTCCTCATTTTGGCCGGCCAGGAATTGGGGGCTCCCCTCCCACCACAGTGCTGCAGGTACCCTGGGACCCCCTCCCCATCAGGACATCCTGGTCAGCATTAAGACGGTGATTTATTTATTTATTTTAGTGTGTGTGTGACACTAAAATGTGTCACATTTAGTGACACACATTAGTGTGTGTGTGACATATCTTTTTCTCTACGGGTTCTCCCCAGGAGAAACCAAAGAACATGGAGGCGCAGAGGAGGTAATGGAATGCTCTTTGGCTGCATATGCAGATATCCCGTATTTCGACTTGTTCAGGCTGCATCCAAACGGTGTCACACCTGCCAGAAGGGATCCCCATCAGTGTTATCAGGGAATGTGAGAGAAGGAAGGAAAAGAGAGATGGAGTGGGAGAGGGTTGGCTGTGCCAGCAACGCAGCATCAGGCCCCAGCCTGCAGCCAGCTGCATGGCAGGACTCTCATCGTGCTGCACCTCTGGACTGTCCGCTTTTCACTTCTCCACCTCTGACATTCAGTGCCATTAAGGGCAGGTGAAAACAGAAGGTTATTTTAGTATGGTGACCTCTAGGCAAGAGTTTGGCAGTTCTTTTGGAACTTTGGTATAGGCCTGGTTCATAGTTTTCAATCAAAATTTGTTTTCCCCAGTAAATTAGTCCTGCAGACAAGATTATGGGGTTTGTTGAAATATAAATGAAATGAAATGAAATGAAATGAAGAAATAAAATAAATAAATAAAAAAAAAAAATTAAAATTAAAACGTAAGATAAAAAGGCTTGTGGCCAAACTTCTTTGCCCTTTGAGGTATCATTTCTTAAGCATTTCTTTTCTTATTGTATCATGGCAATCTTTAAAAATGGAAACTAGTATCACTCCGTTAGATGGTGTTATTCCTCTGTGCCAACCTTGTTTCAGTTATATCTTTACACCACCATGGTTACAGCGACACTATTGCTAAATGCTAATTAAATGTGGGAGAAAAGAAGGTTGTGAGCCATTTTTACAGATGGAAATGGGGAACAACTCTGGTGATGCCAGTAACAAGCTATTGGCATCACAAATTAATTTTTCCATCGATCCTTCTGTATAATTCTCAGTAATGTGGTGCCATATACCCACACCCGTGTGAAGAGATGGCTGTTGGGTGCGGTGTTGGCTGGTGGCACACAAGAATACATATCCCACCTCCTAGCATGGTGCCGATATTCCCCCACACGGTTGTGCCCGAGATAGGACCTCCTTGCAGCCCTTCATACGAGCATTTAAGTATGATTCCAGCTTTTCAATGACTTCAAGTTCAAGCTGGTGTGAACAGATGGAGAGGCAGGACATGAATTAGATGAATGAGAGTTGGAAGCACAAGGAAAGGAAGAAAACGAAGAGTTTAGTGTGGAGCAGACACCTTTATCAGCAGTACTGGGACCACAGTGATTTATTTGCCGGAAGAGTGTGACAGCAGCACTCCATGAAGGCCACTTTTTACTGGACTGAAAACTCTTTTCCCTAGTGCTAACATACTAAGGACTCCTTATAATTCTCCAAATACCAACCAGAAACACCCCCCAGAAACAAAGTGGAGTTTACGCAGCAACTGAGCCTTCCGATCTACAAGACAGCATCAAAGAGGGGATCTAATCAAATTTTAAAAAGAAACAAGGCATAAAACTCAGATCAAACTCTCTGAACTTTTTTGCCTGTTCTGACAGACCTGAATATTTCTTGGAAGAGTTTCCGCTAAAATAAATAAATAAATCACCATCTTAACGCTGATCAGGATGTCCTGATGGGGAGGGGGTCCCAGGGTACCTGCAGGACTGTGGTGGGAGGGGAGCCCCCGATTCCTGGCCAAATGAGGAGGCACAGCTGTCACATCTGGCTTAGCAAGATGGGGCACGTGGAGGGCCAGGCAGGTTACTGTGTGGCAGCTGATGCAAGGTGCGCTTGGGGCCTGAACGTCCCGTTAAAATTATATCAGGTTTTAGAGAAAAACTAAAGTCCACTAAAATTGGAAGAAACTTTTTACTGTGTGTGCTGCTGTGCATCGGATCGGGCGCGTGCTTTTAAGGACGGGGCCGTCATTAGGCATGCATAGTGGTTATTTAGAGAAAAGCAGACGCTACGGGTATTTATATGTTACCATTTTCAGGGTGTACAGCAGTTTTCAGCCTCCTTCTAAAATGGTGTGTCTCAGCGTGACCCACACACTTGTATTTTTGCATCTCGACTGGCGGAAGGGCTCATTTTGGTGAGTGGGGCTTTCCGCCTTTTCACCCCTTCTCTTTGAGGTGAGAAGAGAAGCCTGATTACAAGCTATTAATCTAAGGACTTGGGTAAGAGAATGAACTATAAAACCTAAAATTGTTAGAATCATCAGAGGGACAAACAGACAAGCAAAATTTGACGTGTATTGAGCATGTAACAACATATCAGCTAATTTGGAGTTTTCACTCCCATTTTAGAAAGCCAAAAGATTTCATAATTTTCCTTTTTGAAGGAGGTATAAATCAAAGCTGGATATTTTGCTGACAAAATATTCTTCTTTTGGGCTTTATCACAAGTATTCGCAGTTAATCAGAACTTGCAGTCAGAGAAATCAAGTCGTATTTCTGCCTGCAAGTGAAGCCAGAGTTAATATTCCTGCGTGGTCCAGGAACCTTTCGGTGGGCAGATGGACCCTCCGTCCGTAAACAGGGGGGGATGGCTCTATTGCAAAGCGAGACTCAGGCTCGAAACGTGCCTCTTCAGGGAGAGGGTGGCATCCCGAACACAAGGCTTTCAGGCTTGCCAAGTTCTCTGCGGGGTATTAGGAGCTTCTTTTTAGCTGCCTAAAACCAGCCACTCAAACTTTGCAGGCGCAAATGTTCACCCCAAATGTGAGCATGGCATGAATCAAGCAATAAAAGTTAATCGGCATCATTAAATCTGTCAGACCAGCAGGTTATTAAAATTACCACTATTCACTCTGAAAATGGGAACAAAATATTATGCTCCAGCTTTCTGAACCTGTTTGTCTTGTTTTCCCACACTGCTTATGAATTACTACAGTATATTACAATGTCCTCTATCCATCTTCATTAGCATTGTGAACAAATTGTATTGGGCTGTAATGCAGCATTTTTTTGGTATTGTACAAACATATACGATGTACAGAAAATGGGCAATTTAAAATGAAAAGAATATTGTGCCTCAGAATTTTTATTTCCTAAACAGTCATTTCAGTTGGGAATTATTGCATGATTTGTGTATAATTTCTCATGGATAGTTATTTAAATATAAATAGGGAAAATATGTAATTCCATATGGTGGCTATCTACCCTTTCTTGATGCCTCTCCATATTTTTAATAGTGCAATAAACAAAAGATAAAAACATCTCTAAGCCACACACTAGTCAAAAGAAGATAATTGTGTCTGTATGTGTTTATTGTAATTCGAATGTGCTTCAATTAACTTTCCTCAATATTTCCCAGTTCTTTTAAAAGAAACTTAAATTGGTTTTTGCTTTGTGAAATTTGTTTTCTGTGCAATAAGAAAAAAAAAACCCAATGCCTTTGTTTACCTCACTATGGATACATCCTATCCAGGAGCAAAGCTCCAACCCTTTATTCGCAACAACATTTTTTTATCCATTATCACATACTTCTTACTGTATTTTGAGTAAAAATATCAGATTTCTAGGGCTTCCTGGGAAGAGGCAGCTCATCATCGCTCAATATATCACATATCAAAGTGAAAATGGCAGAAAAGCAAACTCTTACACTTTTGCACTGCAGCCACTTTTAAAAGATGGGAATTTATTACCCTTTCCTCCTACAAATCATCAGGGCGACCGAAACAGAGAGAGTGTGTATAGAATGCTTGTTGTAATTAACCTTGAGGCTTTTATTTAAACAAGGTCAAACATTTTAACAGCTTTATAAACCAAGGTTGGGTCCACACGGCTCTATAGCATCAGGCTAATGATAAAATGCACATGGAATACTTATTAAACAGTATTTATTTGCAGAAAATATATCCTGCAAGCTTCAGAGAGGCACACTGGCAGGCTGATCTAGCAGCGACAGACACACAGCTCCAGCCCCACCAAGCCACCCCAAGGTGACCGGTGTAATGTGCTTTTATTATGTGCTACCAAGGAGCCAGCTCCAGTAAATTAGGTCATGTGCAAGCTAACCGCATTTTTAGTGTCACTGCAAAATTACAGGAGGTAGATTACAAGCATCCCGATAGCTGCTGTTCTGTCCTTAATTTTGTCCAATTTTTATTTACTTTTTCTTCTACTTTAGTTAAGTTTTACTGGAAGGAGATGGAAGGAGGACATTTGAGTTAAGTAAGATGAACTACTTCTTACGTGTTAGTGAGTAGCTACCCGGGAACCTTTATCAGTCTCTAAAACCAACACCCTTAGATTCCTTCAGCCATCCTGGGTTATCACCTACTTCCTAATAAAATATGTCCATCAAGAGTATTTTTTTCTGAATGAGGAACATCACACTAGGCTTCCTATTTTGCACTCTAAATAAACGGTAGCTTTTAAGTCGCCCCGCTCATAATTTCACACACTCTTCAGTGTGTCAGAGCGTAATAAAGAAGATCACAAGCCAGAGCGCCTGACATGGCTGCTTTACATGACGGTCCGCTCTGCAGACATCCCTTACCAAAAATCCTCTCTTTGAAGTCAAGAGGAGATCCATGTGGACAATAGATGCCCACTATACGTGTGACCCACCAGTCATAAAATAGCTGGCATAATTTCCCTAAATGATTCAGATAATTTCTCCCCAAATATTTCTTGGCTCTTAAGCATTTTTTCTTAGCCCTATGGTGTATGAGTTACACAGACCCTAAGGGATACTCATTATTCACCATGTTCGTTCTTTTAAACTTCACATCTGGGTTGCCACAACCACCTCCCAGTATGAGTTCTGGGTCCCTGGAAACATCGGTACGGCTGCAGTTGGGATCTTCACCTAAACCTCCTCCCTTTCACCTGGCCACAGTATACGGCATCACATCCAACCAACAAAAATCTCGCGTATCAGCAGGGCCAAGAGTGGGGACCGAACTGGGTGAAGAAAGAAACATTTTTTGGCATCTGCATTCACCATTTTAATTGACTTCTCCTTTCATTTGTTCCCTTCTGTGCCCTCCGACTATAAGCGTTCAAGCAGCTGTAGTAACCCCCAGGAAAAAAAAATAGTTGTGCTAGATTAGATTTTTTAAGTGTGGGTGTTTAAGTATCCGCATGAAGCAAACTTCTACCCTCTTCTCATCAGAATGGGAAGGAGACCATGTGAGTGATGTGACCAATTACCACCCAGCACCCCAGAGCAGCTTCTGAATATTCACATCCAATTGCTACTTTGGTGGAACAATTGGCTTAACAGTTTGAAAAGGCAATGATGTCAAACGCGCGGCGTGATTAAATGCAGCGAAATTACCAACCGTTGAGCTGAAAAAGAAGCTCTGTTTCCTTCCCAGGGTAATTCTGCTTTCGAATTTTGTAGGAAACATCATGCTCAGATGGCCTCTTCCTGCACACCCAAATCTACCAGGGCAAAGTTGCACCTGAGTTTTGGAGGCAGCATGGACCGGGACATGCACGGGAGCTTTGACATGGGTGCAGCAAGTCAAATGCCCCCTCTTCACCCTGATCCTGATGCAGAACCACACTTCTACCCCAGGTAGAGCAATGCGGCGGCACATTTTGCAAGCACACCGTGACGCAAATATAATTTGAATCAAAGGTTTTTAGGGCCAAGTATCTGGGAGTTGAATTGTCTGGATAACCGGCAAAGGCTGCCCCTTTTCCACCAGTGTCAGCCGCGTTTCGGAGCTCTTCTGCTTTCTGTACAGACAAGGAATGCGTTAAACACACAGTCCTGCTGCTTGGTTCACACCTATTTCTGTCACCACTGAAAACGGCCTATACCCTTTTAAAAACCAGACAATTAATTCCTCCATCCAGCTCTCTCCTTCTGCTTTAAAAATGCACATACCATTGTAAGTTATAGTTTGGTAGTTCTATGACTGAGTCATGCAGAACCAAGCATTAGGAGAAACAGCATTTTTTTATTGTAGTGCACAGAGAAGTGTGCAGTTCCCAGATGGCAGAAGGGAACTGGGAGCACACACGAGGAGAAAAAAGTGACACATCCTCCAGGATCACATCTGATGCTGAGCCCTTGTCAGAGAGAGTGGGCACAGAAACGCTGCCCGTCTCCGGCTGCTCAGGTTTGGGGCCAGCTTTGAAAACAATTTCTCTCCTCCTGGTCCCCTTCAGGGAAGGTGATTGTGCATACTCTTGTACAAAAAAAATATGGTTTTTTCTTAACAAGCAACTCCCACACATTTTGTGAATGTGCAAAACGCTTCTTAAACCTGATGCAGGAGGCTAAGATGAGGAAATCGCTTGTATAAAATCCTCCCTGAAACTAGGGAACTTTTTCTTTTCCTTTCTTCTCGTTTCCTACCCAGAGATGTGAGCTAATTTTCCCTATCCATAGGCTCCCCCCACCCCCCCACA
>NW_009216040.1:0-859 GCF_000690835.1 Fulmarus glacialis | reverse complement strand
AAAGGCGGGGGGGGGAGACTGTATTCACTAATTATACATCCTGAAAAGAATTTGGTTCAGTGTAAGATGATCCTAGTGATATGCTAATCCTTTTTTCTGCTTGGTGCAGCCTGAAGCCTGTGTCTAACATTTTTTTCAACTGTATGACAATAAAAGTTGTGGCAACAAAAGAAATAAATGGGCAGCTAAAGAAGGTATAGCTGAAACACATGGCAGACCAGTTCTCTCCTCTCCTTCTGGCTGCTCTTTTGTAGGCTCTGGTTTGGTATCCTCAAGTCAATAGCCGAAAGCCAGCCACCTTAGCAACTTAGTATGACACCCAAGCCCTCTCTCTTTACATTCATGAATAGTCAGCAAGCAGCAGACAAAATAGAACTAATCTTTTTTGACAGAATTGTTCAATTTTGGAGGAAAGGCTTTTGAGGCACCTTCCATACATTTGCAGAATATGAGACAACAATGGCCACCATCACGTTTTACAAAAGGAGGACCAGGGATGTGAGCACGCACACACGCACCCACAACAGCCATTTCGATAAAATATTGCAGCTAAGTTCAAGAGATTGAAAGGGGAAAGCTGGCAGGCAAGAAAAAATAAATAAATTTTTAAAAAAACCCACTTCATTGTTTTGTTGCTGATTATTAAACATACACATCCCGATAATGTGCGATTAGGGTTATTTGTCTTGATTAACCAAAGTTAATATCCACTCTTTAATTTCCTGTCATAGGCTGATAACTTCATCTTTTTTTTTTTTCTTTTTTGGACCAATGATTCTTATTGTGAAATGCATTCAATCCAGCAGGTTCTCGCCTGCATTTAAAAGCTGGTTTTGCCATTTCAAAATCCTGTAACACA
>NW_009216039.1:49904-61173 GCF_000690835.1 Fulmarus glacialis | reverse complement strand
CCCAGCCAAAACCAGCACACTTGCCGAGTTACTGGAAATAAAATTTTCTTTCTGCCTGTCCTGGTAAAAATCAACATGCCAATGCCCAGTATAAAAGGGTACACCGAAGATCATTTTCAGTGCTCTAATTAACATGAGTCAAAGGGATGTATTATGAACTCTGTTTCCCTTTCCTTGTCCTCCCTGGTAGTCCTTAAAAATTAGCTTACCAATTACATTTAAGTGATATCACTGATGAGTTTTCAAAGGCGGGGGTGAGGTAGGGAAGAATAGGGGAAAAATCTAGTTAATTTCAACCACAAGAAGTGCCTCAAATCTTTGCTGAGTACTGAGGCCACAGAGTCATTGTGCTTTAAAAGGAAGCTTGGCTCTGACTTACAGCCACTCTTAAACTATGTAACACCCTTATTTGTGCTTGGCACCTGGCTCCAAACTGATCTCACCATTTTCAATAGGACATCCAGACCATTAAGCTTGAGTAAGAGTGGTAGAATCAGATCATAGTGTAGAGCGCTTTATATTTACAGAGCAAATGTGTTTTAATATGTGAAACACTTTATGTAACTGCAGTAGATTGTAACCATTTCTTTCATATTATACATCCTTTATATGCCGTCTCCTTGACAAGTAATGATTAACATCATATTTTAGAATTTTTTAATCATCTCAGACTTGCATTAAGATAAACTGATGAACGTTTTTCCCTTTTACAAAATAATACATTGTAAACTGCATGAGGCATATTCATGATTAATGCTATGAACTATTAGGATATGACTGTTTACTGAGACCTTGGCTACCACTACATTTCCAATTATATTGCAAATTCTCAAATTCTTTCTAAAGGAAATGCAAGTTCAGAGGCCTAAATTAAACGTAGTCAATTTGTTTAATATGTAATGCTGACAGCATTTCCAGTGTATAATCCCATCTGAAATATGGGATAAGTAAATCAATATTTTAGTATATGCTTCCTTCCCTGCACAGCTTTGATTATATTTATCTGTATAAGTATCACAGAACTAATTTTTTTAATAACCAATAGGGAATTACATTTAATGTCGCTATCTGTATGATGCTGCCTCATATCTTCTAGAGGTACTCTGGCACTACGCTTTGCTTTGACAAGTTCTTCTGAATTTAAGAATGGGCACTGTTCAAAATGATAAGGATTAACCACAGAAATTTGGGGGAATTATTCTACTGCACTTTATTGCCAAAAATTCTTGAACAGAAGTGATGGAAAAAAAATTACCAGTGCACAATTTCTTTAGGTCACATAGAAGTCAAAGCTCAGGTGTTCACTGCTTTTTATTGCTGTACAAAAGCACTCTTGATTCTTTTGCTTCCTTTTAACATTCCACACCAAGAATAGAGAGTTTCATTCTATTTCCATTTTCGTCATAAACATATACAGTTCACTACTTTTTCAATGTCTCTGTTTAGTTTGTTTATAGAACCAATCTGTATGAATGTTTGTTTGTGGAACTATAGAACATACTGTCTGTTTATAGAACTAATCTTTATGAAATGCCTGCACTGAGGCATGTAAAGGTCAAGGTCTTTAAAATCCCCTTCTCCTGGTCAAGATAACATTTTGAAGAAGCAGAAAGTTAAAGACTATGCTGAATATAGGAAAGTATTAAAACCTTCTTTCCTTCCCTCCACATAAGGCTTCCACATGCTATTTAAATATATAAATAGGAGGAACAAAGACTGTGCAAATGGCTTGAAAACTGCTTGGATAACCATTGGGTGATACAGTACATTCTAAAAGTTTTTTCCTCTGAGATCCTATTAGCAGACAGGAGCAAAATGGCTCAAGTCAAACATCAAAGTATTGACAGCCACATCTTAGAAGTCACTTTATCAATTCCTTAACCAATTTATTTTGAAGACAAAGGTTTTTATAAATTTATATTTAGTGCTATAAACACAGCTCCTTACCTGTTACCATTCTCTCAGAAGTTTGCTTTCAATTACACTGAATTTTCAATGGCCCTCATAGAACATAATCATTTCAGAATACACATGCAAGCAGTCAAAAATATCCCCAAACCATTATAAAGAAAAAAAAACCCCAATATTTAAAGAACAGTCCTTTGAAATGTTTCCTTTCCAAAACAATGTGAAACAGGAAATGAAAACAAAAACCCACTATGGAACTTGCAGTATGCAATCTTTCTACATCACTTTATAGGTTATTAATATCATTAATAGAATTGATAAAAAAAATTTCAGAAATTAAACCTTATTTTTTGTTTTCCATCAGTTCTGCTCAGCTGGAAAGTTTCCATTTTTCTATTCCTCCAGTTCCCCTTTTGCATTTTTTTTACAATGGGAAAGCTATCACTTGTAGTTAGCAATAGCTTTTCATGTCCAGAAATACACCATATTTAAATATAAACATTCAATCTAGACTTCTTTAAAAGCCCAAGAATTACACATTTGAATCCTTCCTCTTATCCAAGAAGGGCTGTAATTCATCATTACTGCTATTACTCATAATTGATGAGAACATACACCTGAGAATTTCTTGAGGGAAACAGATACAATAACTTTCAGACATGGGGTAACAATGACATTGACTGATTCTCTAGGACTTTTAGTCTCACTATCCAGGCCATAAAGATAGAGGTGGAATTAACAATTTCTTCTCGTTGATGCTTTTGAATTACCACCTTAGGCCTTCATGGCTCTCTCCTGTGAATCTCATCCCTCATGGGATCAGGGATCTCAGACTCCTAGTTCTACACAGAAAACTTGGAAAATCAGTGGCCACTGGTGCCACAGCAGTTGCCATGTTCCTGAAATGAACATCTTGATAGACATGTCCTCAGAGCCCTCCCCAGACAACCGAAGGGAAGTAGGGAAATCTCTGATGAAATGAAGAAACTTGCCAAGTTAGTAGCTGATAAATGGCAGTATCAAGGGCTTCAGCATCCAGGATCTCTATATCCAGAGATGCAGGCAGACTTACACTGCCCTGATACAATCAGTGTTGCTGTAGCTGGACTAATATGCATACCAGTGGCTACCTAGGTTATTACTACGCAAGCTGCGTTTACACAGGGTGCACTGACAACCCTGAACTGCAATGCAAGAATGCTCTTCTGATACACATAAGACATTGTTTACTACTTGCTGACACAAAAATGAGAACAGATGTAAGATTTGCATTTGTTTATACTTCTTATATTTTTTAATGCAAATTAAGTATATTCTTCATCAAGACATGTCATCAGTTGTATTCCCAGAGGAAACTAAATTAATAGAAAACAACTCGTAGTTTAAATGCTGATTTCTTGTCAAAAAGATGGCATGACATATCAGCTCCAAGAAGTCAGTTTCTCTGATTAGCTTATTCCGTTCCCACCCCCTCCATTGTAATATCTGATTGACTTAATTGGTTACTTCAGAAAGCGGAAACAAGTAAACTTCTATTTTTTTCTTCTTAAAGTATCTATCAGAACTGTTTAGTCAAGAAGGGTTTTTTGGGTTTTCTGTTCGTTTGTTTGGTTTTTTTAAGGTAAACTTTTGCATTCCTTTTTCTGTATTTCAGTCACTGGTCTAAGGTAATGGCAGAATGGAGAAAATGAAAGTGATTGGAATGACTGAATGAAGTAATTTTCATTTCACTATATCTATTCTGTACTGATGAACAGTATATTTAATATAAGTCATTAAATGCTCTTTTCTGCTTTTAAGTAAATCAGGGCTTGGATAACTGTCAATTAATTGGCTATATTCCCTGTTCTACCAAACAGTATAGCAATTAGTACATCTGCAACCCAACAGCACATTCCCTCTATTGGCTTCTTGCATTCATGTATCAAAATTAACCACCTAAAATTCTTGGAACTGTTTTGCAAGTTTTATTTCCACTCAGAGAGATTGAAAATATTGAAACTGCACTAAAAACTTGTGAAAGAGAAATAAGCTGCAAGTAGAACAGCAAATTAATTGGTATTAGAGAAGTAGTTCTGGTGCTTTTCCTAACTCATAATAAAAAAGCAAGACTAAACATCATAGCCTAGAAAAAATATACAGTTAACCTGTCCAAATCGTTCTATCATAGTGGTCAGAGAGCTATGAAGATTCCAGACAGAATTAGAAATTTTAAACATGGAATACATACAATGACAATAGGTATAGGATGACAAATCTGGCTACATCAAAGGTTATTTATCAAAGTATCTGAAAAGAGCAAGAAATGCATTTCCTAAATGAACAGTGTATCCAGGGGCAGTTGTTCCTTCCAATAACAGAGGCAATAGGCACTGGTTAGTCAGTTTATACGTACATTTAAAATAGGGGTGCTGTTTTGTGAGCCTTTTAAAGAACATAAACCAAGGCATAAAATCCAGCACAAATGTCTTCAGTACTGTGTCTCAGTGTGGTTGGGTTTTTTGTTGTTTTTGTTGGCATGTTTTTTAAGAACAACCTTCAGCAATACAAGTAAGTATGGGGAAACTTCTCAAGCATAACAGACTCATGTCTCAATCACCTGGACCAATATCATTCCTGTGTCTCACCTGGCTGCCCTGTGAGTTTCAAAAGTTCTGTATAGGTAAGGTAAGCAACAGGAATACATGAATAACTGATTTCCTATTTTCTAGAAAAAGAAAAAAAAAATTTGGGGATTTAAAAACAACCCATTAAAAAAAAAAATCCATTTTGCGGATTCTAAAACAGTCAAGTTCCAAGATAAAGCATCATTTTAAAATAAAAATTGGGATGTTTAATTGGAAAACATCAACACTAAACATCATGATGCTTTCAATGTAATGTTCTTTTTCAGCAAAGATCCATACATAATTTCCTTAAGAAAGGTTGGGCATTCCATCTACATTGACTGACTAAATAATACTTCTACTGCTATCATGTAAATAAATTTCTTTTCACATCTAGCTAGGACCACTTCAGCCTTTTTATTCATGACAGAAAATACTTCACAAGTCATTTCAGCTTTGCAAGAAAATGACCTATCTGGGATGGCCTGAATTATCTGTTTCACTGACCTTGCATTTGACTGCTAAGAAATCATTTATTAAATTGTAACCATTTGTGGGGTACTGCATCATCATTTCTGGAGATGAAGGAATCACTCACATGACAACTGAAGATCTGTCAGTGGGGAATTTTTAACCCATCTGTGTGTCCAGTCAACTTCAGAAAATGCAGGTTGTTGATTCTAGAGTTGGGTTGTTTGTTTTTCTTTTCTTTTCTAAATCAAAATGACACATGGTTCAAAGTCAGAGAGGATGATAATTTCCTTTCAGTGGTGGCTGTACAGTAGGTATTCTGTTACACAAGACACAGCGGGGCATAGGTGTAGGAGCTGATTGCTGTTTTGTGCATCTGTGTGACAGTATCAGTAAGATCATGGCAATATCTCAGAGAAACCTCTGTGTAGCCCATTGGACCTTGCTGTGATAAGCAAAACTAATAGCAGTGCAGTCACACATCACATGATAATTTACAGATTTTTTACTAGGGTACAGAAAAAATATGGCTGTTGGACAAATTAGTTGTTAAGGAATTATGACTCCAAAGACTGCTTTGCATTTTCTCCACCAGTAAGAAACAATATCCTACAACATTCTTAACAGAGCCAGAAAGTGTTCTCTCTTTCCAAGAAATCGAGCCACAAAGAAAATTAAATACTTGTGAGAAAACTGGAATTATACTTAAATTTATAGACTCCCAGACTGCTGCCTTAACTACAGGCTGTACCACCTGTGATATATTACATTGCTGTACCTCCTTGAGGAGCTCATTTCTTTCTGTAATGTCATTAGCAGTGGAGTAGAATACACACACACACACACACATCTCCAGTAAGAGTACATTGCTTTTGCATTGAGAACAGAGTAACAATCCAGGACACTAAAAAAAGACATTCTGATGTCCAAGTCTAGGTGTAATCTTATGCACATTTGAAGAGGCTTACCTGGACTTTGCTGTGTGAAACAGCTTCAGATGTGCTTCTCCTATTCTTAACACACAAGATATGTATTTTCCAAAAGTAAGCACCATCCCATGAAATACCGACCATGAATACATATCACAGGTTTTTAGATTACACGTGTAGCTACTAGTTAATGCGTTTTCTGCTGTAGAACTGATATCCTACAGAGTGGGACTCTAAGCTATCAAAGAATGTTAAACAAAAATGATGCGCGGCACAAGTGGACGCCAGACAGATTCAGACGCTCGCTGATGGAACAGTGGCAGTAAGCAGCAGCTACGGTGTGACTGCATCTGTACCACCCTTTGTTTTCTCAGGTGTGAAGCCCACACAGGTGTTTTGCACTCAAAAGGACTTCAGCAAATAATTCCAGCTGAAGGGAACTGACCTTGGAAGGATCTATACCTTCTATACCATAAGCAAATTCCATATAAGTGAAAAGTTGAAAAAGTAATACCAGATATTGAAGCCTCTGTCTCTGCAAGAGTCTTTGAATATTAATTGCATTTTGGCTACATCAGGAGCTTATATACGTAAAGCCTTGCCACTCTATTATTCACTTCAGTCCTTCTCAAGTATCATCATCATGCTAACAGAATGTGAACTAATGGTAGAAACACCATAAGCATACACTTGAACCTCAGGTGGTCCAACAAAGCCCCACAAAATCAAAAGTAACATTAGCTCACTTCAGCATTTATATACAAGATCATTGTAATTTTAGAGCCAAAAAAGATGAGCTAGAACACTTGAAATAAATAGAAATAGTACCCTTTTTCTGCACATCTTGCAAATGGCTTTTCTCTTTAGCTTTAAAATAGTTGAATGATTTCCGTTGAGGAGAGATCACTCAAATTCAGGAACATCAGTTTTAATTTGGTGGAATAAAAGGGGAACAAAATATTTGGCCTTGAAACAGAAAAACTAGCCATGGAAAAACTAGCACCTCTCCATAATTAGATTTATGAAATTCACATTCCTAGTGCTTAGGAATTTGTAAGCTTGACAGATAAACAGCTAAACTGAATTCAAAAAGACTTCAGTCCTTTCTTCTTTTCTGTGTAACGAGCATTAACTGCCTTTTCTGAAGTGTCCTGAGAAGTCCTTTCACTGGTATCATTTTCACACCTTCAGATTGATTTTTAACTAAAAGTTGATTTCAGCTGTATTTTGTTTTGTTGTTAGGGGCAGAAATTATATAGTATGTCCCAAAAGAGTCCACCAAGATACTCCAGCTTTGCATTTGTATTACTATATTGTGATTTTCAAATAAAATAATAATTAAAAATTAATTTAATCTAATGAATAATAATGACAGATAGAAATAATTTAAAAAGATTTCTTAAATGGTCAAACCTAGCAAATGCTATCACAAGGAAGCCAATAAAAGCATAAATAAGTCAGAATATTTTAAGTTAATGTATTATTATTATTACCAAGAATAGAAGCTTACTGGAAAAAATATTCACATACTAGGGTGTTCTACTACAGTTATAACGTTAGGAGTAGGACTGGGAATTACAGAGCTACGTAACATGTTTTGCTAATTTCTTAGTCGACTCCATGCAATGGCTTGCATTACATTGGTAATGCTATAGCTATCAATGAGATAATCATAAGTATTACAGTTTATTTTCCAAAACATAGGGTCCACACTACATACTCAGGAATCAAAAGTACATTGCCAAAGCGTCAATGCACATCCCTCAAAAAGGTCCATTCTAACCAGATAACGTGATATTCCCTACGTATGTGCATGTTTCTACATACATGCTGCTTCTATTTTGTACATTCTCTCTTAGATATTTGTCATTTTACACTTAGCAATTTGGAACACAATTAACACTGATCTGACAACTCCTAAGATGCCTAGAATAACTTCATCCCCCTCCCCACCATTTTCCTCCTAAGCATATGTGGGAGGTAAAGATAATTTTTTTAGTTAGTGATCAAAAGATTCAAAAGAGAAAGGGAAAAACGGTTTATAAAATTAACCTACACTTGAAATATTTTACTGGTTCAGGCCCCTGCAAAATTAAGTACTTACCAAGTCTTATGATCTGTCAACTGGATTCAGTTATAGAGGTATTTTGGGGGAGGCGTTGGGTGTCTTCTGACAGTGGGATCAAGACAGCATAATTTATTTTATAATAGTAGATTGGCCTTTGTAAAATAATGACTTTCAGACACTGATTAAGGTGCAATTCAACTGCTGTTTCCCTTCCTTCCTTTTAATTTAATTCATCTTATGTTGAATAGTTGTAAATTATATTATAAAAGAAAGATTCAAATCTGAACATGCTCTGATGACAGAAGAAGGAATGCAAACCTTTCTTTGTGCATGTGGCATACAGCACATGAAGGTACATTACAATTACATTACTCACTGTAACAAAGTGCATTTCAGTGTATCTGCAAATACAATTTGCTCCCATTTTCAAATCATTTTAGACTGTCAGAATGAAGTGAAGTAGCTTTAGCAACACTACAGAATTTGAGTTCAACAATGATAAAAGGATCAAAGTTTGTCCCTAACATAACCTTGGATGTTCTTGACAGTTATAGGTACTGGGCTCAGATTTTATCCACTGATTTAAGGACAACTCAGCTTCAGTAGTAACATATGTCCCTTTGGAAACCAACACTTTTGCTTATATTTGGTCACAATATAACAACTGATTTCAACCTGAAAAATATTTTGTTAATAAAATTTTTGCTCATTTCCTTGTACAATCATTATATAGCTATTAGCATGAAACACATTATTTTTATTTTCACTTGGCTATTTTCAGAGATAAGGTATTTGTGCTTGGCCTGACCTCTCAGTCAGAACATTATGTCCTTGTGACACGCTGCAATCAAAAAAAGGCTGTTCGGAATGCTTTTTAGCTGACTTAAAAGAAAAAATAACCATATGGAGAAGGAATGAATAAACTACTTAAATTCGCTCTGAACTTATGTATACCTGAACGCATAGCATCTTTTTGAATACTTTCATAATCATGCCAGTCCTTCCTTTTCAAGCCATCAGTCCAGGTAAAGAGCTGTCTGTCTCCCAGCCCCAATGGAAGTGTCTGTGAAAACAGTAAACACACAAACAAATAAATATATACATACATATATGGTTTATATCATTACAGAAGAACACTTATAATATGGCACAAGCAAGTAAAACATTCTGTTTATCCAATTCAAATATTGAAACTTTACTGTGGTAAATGAAGCTATTTTTCTAACTAGTGTGAGGAAACAATGAATTTAGTTCTTGACAAACAATTAATCGAATTATGTCAAACCACTTGTGCTTAACATTTCTCTTTCCAGCAGTGCCCTGCTATGACTGCTTGGCAAGAAGCTCACAGAAGTTAAAAGGACCACTAAAACTGAACAGATTTTAAAAATGCCTCAACTCATGAAGTACCTTGATTTTTTCCTTAAACTATCACTTGTGCAAAATTGGAGTTATAGTTACTCAGCATCTTCCAAATTTCCCCTTTAATTTTGCTGTTGTTTTTTTTTTTCTTTTAATAGCCAATGATGAGTTATTGCTATTCACATAAGGCCAGGCTCACTGCATTGGAGGCACAGAGCAAAGAGACCCTCAAAGCACTTTCAAATCCTGTGGATCTTTCTTCAGGGTAAGAGATAAGGGGAGAAAAACAAACTAACCCACACCCCCAAAAAATACCCAACAAAAAACCCCTATGCAACACGCAGTTGGTAAGTTGACTTCCTCTTTCCAGACTCCAAATTCTTGGGTGAACTGCTTTTCACTTCTAACCAAATTTATCTTTCTAGAGCTTTTCTTTTTTATCATTCTTTCTGCCAAATACTGGTATTTTATAAAAAATGAAATAGAAAAGTACCATTAGAAGTACACAAGAAGTACACAAAATTTAGATCTGTAGGAAGTAGCACAAAGCTGCAGAAGGTTTCAAAGAAAGTTTTTTTCTAAATGCTTAATTTACAAAAAATATGGTAGAAGTGGAGAAAATTTTGGTAAGTAAAGAAGATTATCTACCATATCTGTGCTGAAGAAAGTGAGGAAGCGATTCATTGCTGCTTAGGAGTAACATGAAAACTTGTTCTGTTAATTCCAGGTTTGAACCAGTAAGTTGTCCAGAATGAAGGGCATATGTTTAATGCATGTTACAAATGCAGTTATCAAGGTTATGTGAAAACACACTTGAAAAGCAGTTCCGGGGAAGCAACATTTGATCAGCCTTCTTCTAGGAAATATTGAAAGCTCTACAAAAACCTTATGCATATATAAAAGCGATGCTCTGAACTTCATATATGAAGTACATAAACCCAACGAACATTGGACTCACCCATCTTCTCTTACTGATTTTACACTGCTGGCAGCACAAGACTGGATGATACTCAGTGAAGTTGTTCAGTTAGGGTTTCTCTTTTTAGAACAGACAAATGTTTGCCAAGCTACATGATGTGGTTCTGGTAGCTAAGCCATCCTTAAAACTGGGGTTCGAAGGCTTTCAGACTTGTAGGCAAGAACTGAGGAATGCCAGGCATGGTGGTTACTTTCGAGCAAAGGATGCTAGAAATCCTGGCTGACAAAGATCCATGCAGAAAACCTCTGCTTTGGGTCAGCTGATATTTCTGTGAATGTTGGATATTCAGGGCAAGGTATTGTGAGCTCAGTGCTCTCCAATAAATCCCTGAGTTACTGAGAAAAATCCATCACATTCTGCTAGCATGACCTACTTTTTCGGTTTTGATATTAAAGGTAACTTATGTTATATATCACCAAAACACAATACAGACTGTGTCTATTCCTCTATTACAACTTTTGCAAACATATTCCAAGAAAACACTCTGTTTTTATGTTTTAATATAATACAAGTCAGAGGTTCACACCTGGACGAACTGAAGAAGAACTGAAGATATCCTGATAAAACTATTTCATGTTATCAAAATATCTAACCTTTCATGTCCTTGAAATGAACTCATTAATTTCAATAATTCTGGACTTCAAATAATGCTAAAGTTCTAATAGTAATATTAAATAGCTTGGTTTTCAAAGTCAGAAGCATAATGTAGAACGCAGGCTGCAACACAGTTAACCACGATTCTTGAGCCCAAATCCCTAAAATCATCCATTCTGAAGCACTAACTGGCTATTTAAAAGTTAAGCCCAGATAGATTGGCTTCAGTTAAACTTCTATCCCTTGTCAGTATGGGTACAGCTGGTGTGAACCACTTGGTCCCAAAAATTCAAGACTATCAATACTATCAAAAGCAGGATAAACTTTACTTTTGTGACCCTTTATTCCTGTG
>NW_009216039.1:25312-49873 GCF_000690835.1 Fulmarus glacialis | reverse complement strand
CTAAAAATAGTGATTTAAATGGCAAGTTTGCAGCACGCTGAAAGAAAGCTGAGTAGTAGAGTTTACAGCTGGTTTCCTGTTGCCTATTTGCATTTTGATGCCAATACTCTTAAAAGTATTAATTACTTAATTACTTTACCTGATAACATTTACAGGTCTAATGTACCAGGGGGCCCTCTATGCAAGCATAAGACAGTTAAATAAATACATTCACTAAAATTAATCTAGCAAAAGGATAAATATAAATGGAAATATTATGCAATACGCAAAAAGCTAACTGAAGGCTTGCTGTGGCTTTTATTTGGGAAGGGTTACATTGCCCTAAGAGAAAATAGGAAACAAACCCAAAAATGTAGTATTGGTGCCATCATAAGTCCCTGTTTAATGACTGAGGGGTTTGTTTGGATTCTTTGGGTTTTTTTAATAAGTCCCTTAACTCCCTCCCATCAAAATACATACTGTTAAGAGAAATCAATACCATAGTGATTTTTCAGCTCAAACATCCTTTCTATGTAGGAGGGAATTAAATACAATGCCCTCACAAGTGGCTTCCTAAGAATGATATTCAGACAGCATAATCTCAATGGGGAGTGAACGCTGTGGCCCTTAGAGAGACTGGACTTCATGAAATTCACCCTGTGTACACACTGGAGTTTTACGTCTGCAGTGAGCATGAAATAGGGCTTAGGAAAGGATGTAGAGTTTCACAGCCAAACTCTCTGGAAAGAGCAAGAGTTTTGCAGTGAAAATTCTATAGCTCTGAAGAAATCAGAACTGCTTTCAGTCCCTCAACTAAGTATCTCCCTTGTCAGCAATTGAAGGAATTATTTTCTCTTTTTTGATTTTGCTATACTGCTTAACAAGATACAAAAGCACTTGACAAAACTGGTTTGTCCATTTCACTTCTGCCTAAGGGTAAACAAATTGCATTTTGAAAGACCTTAAAACACAGTTTCTGGAATGTTTTAAAACTGTTAAAAGGCTCCATTTTAAAACTCCACCTAAGTATGCTCACATGCCTCCTTCTTCCAGATGACAACTACTGGAAAAGCCCCCATTTCTAAAGCATCTCCAGCTGGCAAGTAAGCAAAGGAAGGGGAAAAAAAAAAAAAAAAGGAAAAATAATTTAATAGTCTTATTCTAGCCTTGTCTTCTCCTTACATAATCTCTACTTTTCTTTCTCAGTTCTCTGTCTTTTTGAATACATTGATAATTTTGATAATTTACACTATTTTACATGAAACTAGAAGAAACTCTGGTTTTGTTATACACAGGCTATGACTAATTTACACTATTTTACATGAAACTAGAAGAAACTCTGGTTTTGTTATACACAGGCTATGAATGGCTAGACAATAATAACCAAGCCAGTGTTGCTACTTGTAAGTATGCACAAGATAGTCCAGAAACCACATCCCAACCTCTACGGTCAATCTCAGAAAAACAAGTTCTGAGTAGGTGAATATGGAGTCACTTCACAAGATGGAATGTGCTAACAGATTCTGATTCTGAATTTTTGCTGAACACATACTTAATCATAAGCTGATGGGCTAAACTGAAATAAAATTAACCACACTGCATAAGTAGAAATGCTAAAGAAGGCAACAAAAGGAATTCTTTATTTTAGGGGTAACATATAAGCAGCAAGTCTAAAAATGATTAAATTCATGCTATAAAATACCTTATGACTTCAGCACAAAATTGAGGTTAGACATTTAAACAAATAAACGGGTTCCAGCCCAGAAAAGAAAAAATTATCAAGGATTATTAATCTGTGACTAAGCAAATCACTGAGCCATAGATCACGGGAGCAAAGTATTCTGGAGAATACATGTTTGTTATTTGCACATTCTGGGTTCTCATATATTTAAATAGCAGCAACACTGCAAGATTGGCATGAAGTCTTAGTTCTACATGTGTCTGTAACTGCAAGGGCAACAATACTCCTTGGTATACATGAGGGGCTAAGAAATGGGAAGCATGGCTGGAGAACATTATGGTTCCTTCCAACATATGCAGAAGGCTTCTTCCTAGAGGAATCCAAACTATGAGAAAGGAGAAGGCCCAGACACCCCCGCTCCCGTCAGTACCTCACCCTAAGATCGAAGCAATGCTTATATGTATTCTTTAGTGATACATCAATATCAGGAATGAGAAACCAGCAATGCTGATTAGCTGAAACATAGTCAGGGTTTTCCCCTCCAAAACATTTCTGTAAGTCACCCACAAATAGCGCAGTCTGCCTCTACAGCCCTTAGCCTCTTGAACTCAAGAACTGTTTTTATCATTGCAGCACTATTGTAACAGAAAATATCATTCTGCATACGAAGAGCTGGATTTTGACTGGCTGTCAAAAAAATCCTACAACAATTTATCATCCAACCATTTGTTACACATAGTAGGCAGCTGTGAGTTGCACATTTTTTGTGTTTCGGTCCAAAAGGAATTACCCACCTACAGCAACATTACATACAGCATCTGCCTTACTATTTCATTTTCACATTAACCTCAAACCTTTTGGGATGCAAGACTGATACAGTACTACACAGACTCAGAAAATCCTTCTCCTCTAGAGAAGACTCAACATCTGGTTCAATTATAGAGAATATGATAGGCCCAAAAAATAGCACAATTATAAAAAAATTCACTCACAGACTGTTAGATCCCTCAGAGGGAAAAAAAAGCTTCTCTGCTGTGACATTTGAAAGCTCGAACTCAGAAACAAGTACCTTTATTGAATAACTCATTTATTTTTAATTTCACTCTGCGGAGGCAGACAATTAGAGGGGACTCAAGCAAAGGAAGATGATATATCAATGGAAATACACCTTTCTAAAAAAGAGAAGAGATTACAGATTACAGATTCACTTTGAGCCTGAGGATTTGCTCACTAGCTCTAGGGTTATTTTACTAAACACCAATATACCATCAAATACTGCATTAAAAAAACATCATATGCTGAGCAGCACAACCACTTTCAATTGTTTAATGAATTTTAGGAAATAATCTTACCTAGAACATAGGCACTTGTTCCTGCTCAGGAAAAGATGCACATGGGAAAGAAAAGCGATAAAGGAGCACTGAGATTAGACACCTTCAGGGATGTTTCAAGAGAAGCATAAAAACAACCGCTGTTTGATTCCGCTTTGTTCTTGAAATAAAAGATTCTGTATCGTGTTTGTAAACAGTGTTGTGTAGAACAGATATTTTACCATTTTTTTCCATCCTCCTAACACAGGTAACTCCCAAGACTCTAAGCCCTGACCAACTACTCTGACCAAACAAGACAATAAGAAAAAAAAATCAGCACCCACTGAGCAATTAAATTAATTCCTTTATCAGAATAAAGAAAGATCAACTTTTAAAGAGGTGTGGTATCACTAGATATACCACTATATGTTTATTATAAATCCACTGCAATATCACAAGGTGTCCATTTCCAAAATTTCTGTTCTGGTGTGGTTACAAGCATAGGAAGACAGACATTCTCATGAAGTTTCTTCCCCAAGAGATGGAACAGTCATCAAAACTACTTATTTTGAAAGATTTCCTCTTTTTCGGTTGATGCTAAATTTTAGCACGAGACTATCAAAGTGAAATTTAGCACTACAGCACCAAAATTTTAAGTCAAGTGCTCTGCCACTTCCACACAAAAGGAACATCCATTCTGGTGCAGTGACTGGCTGAGCGAATTAGGGATGAAAACCAAAATATTATTTGCCCCAAGGATGTGCTCAATATAAGGTAGCCTGATCTACAGAAATGGTATAAAATCCAAAAATCTCATCTCTTCGCTTAAGCTCTGAACATTGCCTGTGTGACTCTCCTTTCCTATACCTGTTCAGTACTAGACTAAAAAACAAAAAAGGGCTTATATCTGAACTGCCAAATATAACTGAGATCTGTGTATAAGTGTTATGCAGAGCGAATAGGTACAAACCAGTCCTTAAGCGCCTGTGAAGTTCCCATCACCATAAAATGAAAGTATTGCACCTAGTAATTTGGATCTACCATGATATTTTCTAAAGATACCAAAAGCAGGCATTGCATAGCCTGAAAATATCAGCTGATAGTTTTGAACCTCCAGGCCTCATGTTTCTCAGGGTCCTTCTCCAGGAGGCAGTCTTTCTGGGAGGGGAGCAGTAGCTGCAGCGGGTGCAGTGGCAGGCTGTGGAGGTGGGCAGCAGCTGCCCTGCCCACTGGGGCACTCACCACTCAATGCCACTCATGAACAGTTCCAGTCGGTCCTGCACCGCTGCTGGTCAGCCACTGCCTGCCAAAACTGCTGCCCATTGGAGCGGCACTTCAGGGACATACAAAAAGAGATGCCCGGGGAGAACTGGAGAGGTGAGAGAGCCAGAGGGACATTGGGGGGACCTCATCCTACAGCACCACCCTCCCACATACTTCAAATAAATGAATGCCGTAGATCTAGGTATACTTATCAGGTTGAAAGTCACTGAGGATGAAGAAAAGGTTGTTCAGTAAAATGTAGAGAACCACTATTTGCTATCAAGAGAAGGTGGTAAAAGCTCTAAAGCTCAGAATCTTTCAAAAAGACGGAAAAATCAGAATACATTCAGGTATACTTACTGCCTTTAAATTTTATTTTTACATACTTCTAAAACATTTTTAAAAATACAAACCTGAATTGTTTTCTAAACCCTTGACTTGAAGCAATGTAATAGAGTTGAGGACATGATGAATTTCTTCATATGCTCAGAATTTCTGTGCCATTTATTTGTTATGCCACAGCAAATAACTGTTCATTGCATTGACATTTACATTAGTAGAAATAATTAGCCCAGCACATCAAAAAAAGGGCAGCATTTGATTTAGTCTGCGACATCTGAATGACTCAAGGTTATTTCATTTTTGAAACACTTATATCAGACTTTCTGTGCTTTTAGTTTCTAGAATATCATGGACAACCCAGTAGCATCATGCCATCAATTCCAAATTAAAGCTGTTAATAATGTTATTTAGAAAATGCCAAGCTCCCCAAGCATTTCATTACTGAGATTTTTATAGACAGGTATAAAAGCTGTTATTGCTGCACTATGCTTGTATTGTTAAAGTGAAAAAACTGCAGAAAAAACTAAGTTAAAACATGAGTTTTAAAAACATCACTATTTCTTATTGACCCAGTGTATGAGCACTGGGTGAGTGAGAACTCTGTAAGGATGCATTTGCATGCTGGAAAGGAAAGTTGTGATTTATCATGTCAAATTATGGAAGATTACAGGTGTTTAATAATATATATTGGTATGAGAAGACTAACAGCTTCTTTAGCACAGACACAGTCTTGCATCCATCATTCATGGATTAAGAGCTTGTAGTATGCACTGCCATTCAGGATGTAGAATTTTAATAAAGACATGTATTTCACAAGTTATCAGGAAAAGGGTTCATGGACTCCTACTATATTGACTATATGAGGTGATACCCCAGGGAAAGTTCTGAGCTTTGCAACTCTGATGTATGTTGAAAGTATCCTCAAAAAATTATTTCTCACTTCTTTTAACATCTAACATTTCCAAAACATCCATTATCACCTCAGTGAAAGGACCATGGCAATTTCAGTTAATTTTTTATAAGAACAATGAGTTACATGTTGATATCTCTTATTACTATAAAACAGAAGCAACCAGAAAGTTGACATTTGTATTTCCTGACTGCTAAGAATGACTCAGGTAACACAGGCAAAAGTATTCTAAAACCCCCAAAAGAATACAGTGGAGAGGGACAGAATAGCACCAAGTAGCTATCCTGGACACATCAGAGTACATCTAAACAGATTTTTCTGTATTTCAATTAGTGTCCATTGCCTTTTGCCCTTTCCCTCGGCACTACTGAGAAAGGTCTGGTTCTGTCTTCTTTACCCCCTGCAGTCAGGTATTTATACCCACTGGTAAGAGGGGTATAAATACCTCGTCTTGTTAAAGATAAACAGACCCAGCTCCCTCAGCTTCTCCCCCTGTGACAGATGCTCCAGTCCCTTAGGATGGGGGTGAGGATATTACGAGTTCCACAGATAAGGAATTATTGTGGTTTAACCTGGCAGGCAGCCAAACACCACACAGCCACTTGCCCACTTCCCTCCCCCCTCAGTGGGACGGGGGAGAGAGTCGGAAAAAAAAAGTAAAATTCATGGATTGAGATAAAGACAGTTTAATAGAACAGAAAAAGAGGGGAAAATAACAATAATATTAATGATGACAGAATATACAAAATTAAGTGATGCACAATGCAATTGCTCACCACCCGCCGACTGGTGCCTAGCCACTCCCTGAGCAGCGATTGCTGCTCCACAGTGAACTCCCCCCAGTTTATATACTGAGCATGACATCATATGGTATGGAATACCCTGTTGGCCACTTAGGTTAGATGTCCTGGCTGTGCTCCCTCCCAGCTTCTTGTGCACCTGGCAGAGCATGGGAAGCTGAAAAGTCCTTCACTAGGGTAAGCACTACTCAGCAACAACTAAAACATCAGTGTGCTATCAACATTATTCTCATACTAAATCCAAAACACAGCACCATACCAGCTACTAGGAAGAAAATTAACTCTATCCCAGCTGAAACCAGGACAGGAATAAAATGCACCGAATTCTGAAGGAGTTTGGACTCCGCATCTGTTGAACCTGAAACACCACGAATTGCCAAAGGTGACCTACAAAGTCTGGCAGTGAACCTTGGCTTCCTAAATGACACAATTTCAACTGACTGTAGGACATGAGGTAGGGTCTAGACTGAAGGGATAATAAAAAAATATTCCTCAGAGCAAGCAGCTCCCACCTCTTTCTGCCTGCTGGTCTAAGCTGCTGACAGATTTGTTCAATAACTAAAACACCTAAATCAATCTTTTCTTAATGTTTTATTTTCACTTGTCTCAATTGTAACTTGGTGAAAAGAAACCGAACTCAAGTAACATAGCGTCTATGACAAATCTAAATGAACTAAAGCATACGCTGACAGTGTGCTGCTTCTCCAGGTCTTCTTCAACTCAAGAGTGCTTTGTCAAGACAACAGGGTAAGCTTACAGAAGAACCTGCATCCATACCTGACTATTCATTTTCGGCAAGTTTAAAAATCATATGTGATGTTGTGTAAATGCTGCATGTTTTTAATGACTGCCTCTTTCAGAAGTTACTTTTTACATCAAAAAACATGAAAAGTGTTTGAAGAGATTCAGCAAGATTTTTGCTACCATGGCTATTGGTTGGTTTTTGAACTAACAAAGGTCTCTGTAAGACCCTTCTGATGTACAATATAAACAATAATTGTGAGTGACTCCTGAAAGAATTTATTATATGATAGGGTTTTGGGTTTTTTTTAAACATGTGCCACACAGTCATAAGAAATGATAAGTATGTTCTTTTATATAAACAGCCTTTCTCTTCTCCCTAAAGTAAAAAAAAAACCCAAACCAAAACCAAACCCTATGGCCATAGCAAAGAATCAGATTGTTATAATTTTGCTAATTTTTAAAATTTAATTTAAAAAAAAAAAAAAGAAACAGAGATAAATCTATATACTGTTTGGGGACTGATTGATTTTTTGACTACCTGCAGTTTGCAATATTGGAAAGATGAATAATAAAGATACAATAGTGCTTATTGTTAATAGACTTTTCAGATATACACATTTTTCCTCAAGTTTAGAATACTGTTAGATTTTCACTATGGAAAGAATCATGGTCTTTCCTATTGGCCGCTGCACCAACTCAAGACAAGAAGTGCTTTTATAGGATTCAAGTGTCAAGTGTTTTAAGCAGGAAATTGTTTCTCACTTTGAGATATCTGTTCAATGGTGATTAACAATCATATTTTCCTATGTTAACTTACGTCTAAAGTAATTTGCCTTTGAACTTCTTTCAATAAAAGGGTATCCTCTCCTAGGTAATATAGAGTACTGAACACATTTTATAAACAGTACAGAATAACCACTACAGTTAGGCAGTTAGATAATGACTAATGAGAAAACTTCAACTTATTTGTTGTTGCAAGAGACAACAACAGTTTCAGAAGCATCTTCTAATTTTCTTCTCTCCTTTGGTGCACCTTGTACTCCTCAAAAATTTCGTTTTATTCATGAGTGTAACATTCTTCAAATCTCTGTAGTACAGCTGATAACAGCTTTGCTGCAAATCTGATGCCACTGACACAGCAGACTCAGCAATATTAGGAAAAAAAAGCTACCATTTATTATTGCTTTTTTTAAATAACCCAAGCTGACCAATATTTTCAATAGAAATGGATTTTTTTTGGCATATTCTGTTGTAATAGAAATGTTGTAAAAGAAAGGTCAGGTGCAGAAACTAACTTTAGCCAAACTTGCTACCGGGCATGTTTTAGCCCTAAATAAAAAATTTGCTACAAAAAAAAGAGTTTCTGCACCAATGAGACAGCATATTCCACATTTTTGACCACAGTATAAGGTAAAACTTAATTTGGCCTCTCAGAGTATTTGTAAAAGCTAATAGCCTTCTATGAGTACATTTTTTAATTGTTACAATAGAAGAGTAGTAGATTTTTATCCATGAGCTTTAAATTCTATTCTCTATAGATAAATTACCATACTATGAAACAGCCTCTGCATACAGCTGAAATACAGTAACTTTGTATTTTACACTATTGTCTGAACATTTTTATAAACAGAAGAAGGAAAATAGTATTTTTGAAGTTGTTTGCTGATCTATGCCAAAACAGAATTCATGTTCCAAGGGCACTGATTTGCAGAATACTCAAGCTTTTGGCAATGCCCATATGGAGGAGGAAAACACTTTATTGTATTGCTGAGTGTCACATAGTGCTAATCTGTTTACAAATACTCCAGACAATCTATGTTAAAAAGTAAACTTTTATGAAAAAAAAAACCCGCAGAAAGTAATGCTGTTCCTATTAGGAGTCTCTTTCTTCCTGCAAAAACATTAATCAGTTCAAGAATTGGTATTAAAACATACCAGTTAAATGCATTATTAATACCCAATTTTGGACTTTGCAGTTTAGGTTAAACTGGATTAAAGAAAACAAAACATTGTAATGAACCCACTTTGGAAAAGAATTATCTTGCATTTTAAAGAAGACCTTGAATGAAACTAATCTGCTCAAATGCAAGTGCCAACCCTTATCAGCAGGCTTCTGATGCTGCAGCGTATATATCATTACTTGATCTCTCAAAGAATTCTTTCCATTGGATAGTAATTTCCATTGTCTCAGAGATTTTTCAAACAAACTCCACAGACTGCTGCAGAAAGAAACCCGATTAAACATAACTGACAGGTTTACATTCTTGTTCAGCCTTCTTAAGACAATACGAAACTGATAAGGAGACCTCTTCCAAGGTCTTTGGAAGCATGACAATTTCTGTGCTTTGTGTGAACTCAATGTGGGTTTACTGAGGCCAGTGGCAGTCTTGCTAGTGATCCCAGTGTGATGAAGTTTGGAACTAAAGGAACTAAAATTTTCAGTGGTTGTACATGTTCACAGATGATCATGAGAGAAGTCTGAGAGTCATCTACTTTTTAAAAAAACGGTTCCTAAACCATGAGCTACAGACCTGGTTTCACTTCCCTGTGTAAAAGTTCGATGACATTTAGATTATATTTTTTTCAGCCTGCACTATAACCCTTCTTCCTGTTATTAATAAATTGTTTTGTGTTGGTTTTTTTTTTTTGGTTTTGGGGTGTTTTTTGGTTCTCATCATGCTTTCTGAATCTGACTTAACTCCATGCTTGTTCCATTCTTAACCTCATACTCATTCCCACAATCATTTCCTTTCCTTTCTTCTGAGTGTTTTTAAGTTGAGCTATTCCCACACAAATACCTTTTTATAGGTAACTCTCTAAAAATAAAGTAAATTGAGGGAGATTTGACAAAATAATATTGTTTAGTATACTCCTTTCATGTGAGAAAAACGTTTTTAATCTCTTTCTACCAAGTAAACAATAACACAAGACTATAATTAATACCTTAACATACCAAAAGAGAATAGATTTTGCTCTCCCCAACTGAATCCAGTTAATTGCTACAACAGGTTAATTAATACTGAAGAAGTTCTGAAGAATCTTAATACTAAGATAGTATGGCAGCTCCTGTTGCGGCCCTGTCATGCCCATTTTTGTTGAAACACCAAAAATAAATTCACTACTACAGAAAGTTTTAAGCCACGTTTTATTGTGTGAAATTCAACGATCAGTCACAGAATCATAAAAATATGTCTGGAAGGTCCTTTGAGACATAATCTTGTCCCACCTCAAATCAAGACTGGGTATGCCTAAATCACTTCCCTGAAGTATCTAACTGATCCATCCTTGCAGACCTCCAATTGCCTTGAGAGATTGTGCAATCTCTGCTATCTACTTCAATACTTCATTATTCTTGCAATTAGAAAACTTCCCCTTTCATCTAACCTGCATTACTTGCTGTAATTTAAGCCTTTTATTTCTTTGTTCTTTTCACCAGGGACAGGAATAACATATTTCCTTTCCAGTAGCTACATTTCATGGACATGAAAATTATTCTCTCCTCTAGACTAAATGCTCTTATTTTTCAACTTCTTCTCAGCTCTTATTGCTGACCCTGGGAGTATATGAAACTTTGAAGAGAAGAGCATTACTTTGTTAGTAATTGGATAAGACTAAGAATAGCAAGTATAAACTGCTTATTGAAAAACCCTGAACAAACCAACAAGAAACATTAATACTAACTGGACAAAGAACTAAGACAAGTACCTAGAGGTGATTATTTCCTGAAAATAAGAAAGATTAAATTGTTTATTGGAACATGCTTTTTCCCCTCTCTGTCTGACAATAAAATAGCCTAATGTACCCATGTTGTGCATTCATATACTTCATACTTCCAACCCAACATCGTGGCGTTTTATGAAGCAGCAGTGAATTCTCTTAATCAAAGTGGACAAATGACTGAAATGTTCATAGGTAAGTAAGGCAGTCAAGACAGAATTATGTCACAATAATAATTTAAATAATTAAAAGATACTAAAGTTCAATGGGATTCATATACTTAAAATTACCAAACTACTAGCAATGATGATCTACGAGGTCTTGTACTTCTCCTGCTTGTGCCTGAATGAATGCTGATTTTTCCCCTAGCAGTGAGAGCATATTTAAAGAATTCGGACATGAACGGAAACTCTTCCCCAGGTGGGAGAATAGGAACAGGAGTGGAGGGAGGGAAGACTTATGAGAGGTTTTAATAAACTATTTCAAATTCAAACAATGACCTCATTTTCTTTCCTCTGAACCAAAAACTTTGAAATTGGACAAACAGATTATCTTCTCTGTCTAATGCCATTTAAGCTGACCTTTCCATTTTATGCCAATAGTTTTCAATTACAGAACCAATCACAATATATTTCACTAAATGGAGTACTGTGATTAATTAAATCTAATTTTATCAACAGCCAGAATGTGAATAGCATATTAAGGTAAGGTGAAAGAACAGCTTTGATTGATACACAGTTTTAATTTCTAATTCCTTGTCTCCCACTCTTTTGGTAGGAATTGAAGGTTACACATCATTGAACAGTGTAAGCTACTGTAACTCAAACGTAGCTTCAAAGATTTGACCTTCAGTTTTTCTCAGACTTTTTTCCCCTGTAGTATATAAACACCGAATTGATAGGTCTGGAGCTATGTGGAAAGTTTTTAAACATAAAATCCTTATTTAAAAAACCCCACAAGACTGACATTAAAAATAATTATCATAGTTCTTTTGGCAGAAGAAGCTATATCCACCTTTGCTACAGACTACTTGTGTAGATTTTCAGAAGGTCTTCTTTAAAACGCATGAAAAGAATTCATTTCCAATGTGAGTTCATTACTTGAGTTAATTAAAGATGACCTTTAGTCTTCTAAGACTAGAACCCACTCCATGTCCAAAGCTAGGTATTTAAATTTGTGTTTACTTATTAATATAAACAGCCTAATTTTCATAGGCACCCACAGCTCCTACTGATGTTAGCACTTAAGTTTGGAAATGTTAGTGTTAGTTACTATATCGAAGCATCTTGTACTTGAGATCCTCCTGTGGCGTTGCACTGAGGAATTAATGAAAAGACTGTGCTCAAGAGCCATGTAAGTTCTGCAAAAAAAAATGGTACTGCACTTTGCATAGTTCTCACATCTGAGAAAAGGTGCTGCAGCACCGTCTTACAGACCGTTTCCGTAACCCCCTTCTCTAAGGGCAGGTTTTCCAGTAAACTCAAGGCAACAGAGCTTCCTGCCAGCCTCCCACGGGGTCACAGCTGCAGTGCCAGTTAACCCTGGCCCTTGCGGAGGCTTTCATCCCAGCAGGCTCACGTCTTTCTGCAGGCTGGCTTTCACCAGGCCTTCTGGCTGAGAACTTAAGAGAGTCTCCGTTCTGCCTTTGCTCAGTCTCTACGCATAAGCATAAAACACTCTTATTCCCGCCACGCTTCCTTCGCTGAACTCGGTATCCTTATGTTCCCCAACAGATCTGATATCCAGCTACGCTTCAGTGGCTCTGAGGCAAACTCCAGGGCTCACTTAAAGGCCAATTCTCTCTACAACCAGGACCATTACTACCATGTAGACAGAGAGAAAAAATGATGTTATCTCAGCTAGCACCATGAAGTAGTTGTTCTTTAAAAACTGACTTTTTACTGATGACTGTTACGATTACAGGGATTAGTATTATTAGTCCCCTTTTTCACTTAGCTGGATATTTCAATACGCAAAAAACCTAAACTTTAAAATGTCTCAGGTCTGGGGAGGAGTCAAAAAGGAAACACGTTAAATCGTCAGTTTAATATATATTAGAATCCTTAGAGACATTAAATTTCACTTTTCATCTGTGAATATTAAACATTAATGAGGTCTCAGGTACAAAGACATTAAAGTGAAACATCAGAGAATTATGACTTAGCTCATATATAAAGAAAGTTCACAAGGGAAGCTAAAAAAGGTCACAGCCACATAACTACCACAAAACCAGAACATACAATAGATGAAAAATAGAGATTCAAGTAAACCTGATTTTAAAAAGGCTATTAAGAAATGTATATGCATTTCCACAAGCAGAAATTTCATGTAAAACACAAAGAAATGGAAAGTAATTAAGTACATAGTCCTATTCACATATGTATTCCTAACAAAGTAATGTTCATACTGAGAGCCCACAGACATCTCTTGGGTGATTTGAGAACAACTTGTAGAGAAAGCTGACAAACCTTAAAATGGAGAATTCGTAAGCACAAACAAAATCATAGTAATAGCTGCATCCTGATGTCTCTTGTTCCTCCCATGTCTCCAGTTCTGGAGACTCCAATGCCTACAGCTATAAACATAATAATTTAAAAAACCTAAACACACAGTGATTATACAAAAAGATAGTAAGGTAACACGCACTATTTGCATCTCAGCACACCCAAAATGTAAGGAAAGAAATATCTAAGGATGAAAAGGTAAGTATAAGATCATAGGCCAAGCAAGTGACAGCTTATTTTTCGTACATTTGTAATTTACTTTTCTTCCTGTACCATTTTATTCATACACACATCCTCTCCCTACAGGTATAAAAACAGATTCCTTTCCTCCACCCCTGAAGATAAAAATTTCTAATTACAAAATGAAAACCAACCTGGGAGAGATTCAGTATTTGGATGCACAGTCTAGCACATTTGACAGAAATACAGTGAGGCAAAATTCAGTACTAGATGTTCCACAGATAAAAACCAAAACTGAAAGTCACAGATCTCCCTAACTTTCTATAGAAACTAGAATTGTGTATCCAGGCTGTACTTAAAGATGTAATTCTGTAAAGTCAGAGTTACTAGCACAAGATGGCTAGCACAGCATAGTCTTAATGCATATTATCCATTTAACTGGAAAATTTTCACTTCTAAATGTTGTATTATCACTCTTTTATACAATGGCTGGGCACACATACCATACAATGAAACATTAACAGCTCAATAGTAATTTGTAAAATATCTCAGAAATATATTTAAAGACAGATATACAGTAAGGTCCTTTTATTATATTACAGCATCTATCACCACATTAATATTAACAGTAACCAATACATGTAACTTCAGAAGAGAGATATCAATATCTGTACCCTTAGATCTTGGATAAATCCATTTGAAGAAGCCCGTCACTTACATAAAGCTGATCAGGTCATCACAGTCTTTTACTCCAAGTCATTTTCTGAGCAACAAAATCTGTGCCCCCAGGAACACCTGTGCATAGTCATGCGCATCCCTGAGTTTACATGGGTGCAGCCTGTTAATCCTCTAATTGCAGGTGAATTACCAAATCCAGTCAGGGTGAAGGAGAAGGAATAAACTCAAGTTATGCTCTTAGCTGTGCCCAGCATGAACGATGTTAACAGAAGTAAAACAAAAGGATATTGTTTTGTTACTAAATTGAACACCCACACCTCTGCATTCATACTAACTGCAAATCTATTGAATAGAAGACTTCTTTTTTTTAAATGGAATTTCAGACTGCAAGCAAATCTTACTAAGCTTTTCCCATGGACACATTTTCAGCAACAATATCAAAACCAGGTGTAATTAAAGTTTTGTTATAGATCCTTCACTATGACAGTGCCTAACATCCCTGGTTAAGAATCATAAGCCTACTGTGCTCAGCAGCAAAACCCAGTTTTTGCCCAAATGTGTTTACAATCTAAGCCTAAACAGATGAGCAGGGAAATATAAGCAATGAGACAGTATCATTCAGCACAGAAAAATATATTTTCCGTGCACTATGAACCTAACTGGTACTAAATTCAAGATACAGTCATCACAACAAAGGATTTTTCTTTTTAATTAAGGAATAGTTACACTATTTCATAGAAGTTTACCTTGTGCTCCTCCCAGGCACCTACACAAAAGGGAGATCAGGGTTTAGGCTGAGTTCCATTGGCTGATGAAAGTCGATGTTTCAAGACCTAACGAAAGAGCTGGGGTAATCGCCAAACCACTTGGGGATTAAAATCAAGCAGAGAATACTTCATGTTTTATATTAGGGAAAACAGAGTGGCATAGTCAAGGCAGTAGCCTTCTCCTTGTTCTTTGTCAAGTCCAGGGAGAAAGATACAACAATAATTGAGATGCTGATGCCTGAACAAATATTCAGCTCTATGGATGAATAAGAAAGGTTGCATCTCCCTGAAGATATGGAGAAAAAACCTTAAGTTTTCAATTCGTCTTCAAACAAGATAGCACACCTTATCCTTAAATCAGAAGTAACTCTTCAGCTCCCTGATTTTTCTTATAATTGGTCTGGAAATTTTGTAAGTTACAATTTTCTTCATACACACCCTTGTACATTAAGCACGCCTGTTGGGTTTTACATTCCTGCCCCCCAGTACCTCTTTATCTCACTCACACAGGCATTACACTGATGACACAGGTGGTGACGCCAAATTGCACTATCACTGAAGGCCTCACATCATTCTGCTCTTCCTGGAGAATACGTGCATGATACAGCCCTTTGTCAGGCCTGTATTTCACTGATTAAATGTATCAAGCCCATATTGCACATACAAACCCTACAGAAAGTGCATCACTTGGCTATTGCAACATCTCCCCCGTGATATGTTCTGACTTGGAGAAGTCCTCCATCACATCTCCTGGCATGCAAACATGCACCAGTCATGCGTCCACAGTTTCATTTTCATCAGCTGCTCTGTATTCACTACCATTCAGTACTGATTCAGTACCAGTGTAAAACAGTACTTGTCATTCATCTATGTTCAGGTGTTCATCTATGTCAGATTATCTGTATTTAGCACCATACATAAATTGTTTAAGAACAGTTTCTTTTAATATTTCTGCTACCCAATTTCAGTTCAACACACAATTCTCACTATGAATGAGAATAGTTCTCCTTAAGCTGACCTGAAGAGGAAATAAGAGCTTCAAGAAAAGTTATAACCTAGTCCTTCTCATACCAGAGGGGGAAAAAAACCCTTCAGTTATTGTTAACAGTCTCTTCTGAGATTAAAGATATCATCATTTAATCTCTAATCTATATCTAATATCAATATCTGTAGCGAGTGAAACTTAAGCAATTCATTCAATAAGCAATTCAACTAAAGCAATTAATTAAACTCAAGACTCATTCAATTTCTGCAGCAACTGGCTGTAACTTCTTTTTCATCCATTAATGTTCTCTACATCTCTTTAAAGGATAGGACCGTCCTTTGAATCAGTGCTTGATTAATCACCAGGTGCCTTTAGCTAATGCACATGTGGAAAGGGAAAACTCACTGCAGAAAAATCTTTTGGAAGAGTTTTACTTGAATTTGTATTTATATATAGCTTTTTTCTTTCTGTCAATGAATTAATATTATCTGAAAAAATTGTGATTTTCAAAACAGAATTTAGATAAACATAATGCAATTGTTATGAATGGTATACTAAAATATTTTTCACAAACACCGCATCTTAATTACTAAAGCGTAACTTGACGGCAATGATCATATTACAATCATTCTTTTAACGCTTCACAGTTTTTAGAATGAATCGGTATATTGAGAAACTGTATTATGTAAGGTACTTTTAATACTGAATAATCTTGTCAGGGCCCTGAGTGCCGTGCCTCCCCCTCTAATGTCTGGCTGCGGGGGCTCAGGCCTTAGCCGAGCGACTGCCACTGCCAAACCGGGCCTGTCCATGGGCCTGGGACTCAGGCCCCAACCCACAGGCTGCCTCCTCATCCCCGTGGCCCTGCCTGGCCATCCCGGGCTGCCTCTCACCCTGGCTCTCCTCACCAGGCCTGATCCTGACCTTCACCCGCGGGCCGATGGCCCGGCTTGGCCCCGCCACCAGGCTCCTGAGGAGCGGCCTGACCCTCCTGCCGGGCCCTTGCTGCTCCCTGGCCAATCCTACCTGAAAATACTCCTCGCTTTCCCAAGTTCAAAGGCCTGAGAAACAGTTTTAAGTACCTTTAAAAAATACACTACTCACCAGAAAGCTGGAAATACGTTATCTAGAAAAATATAAATCCGTAAGTGGGTCATTATATGATGTGAATTAATACTTAGCATAACAATGATCAAATTAATTAATCGTTACATAACGTGAATTAAGAACAGTGTAAAGTCAGCTAAAAAGTGAACAACTGCAGAAGCACAACCACCGCTATAGGACCAGCCTTATGAACTGGAAACTAAGAAAAGGTCACAACTTAAACAGAGTTTTCTCCAGAAAGTTGTTCTCCAGAGCCATCCATCCACATGGTGATCTGCAATACAAAACCCCCAAACCCAGCACCATCCATAGCAGACCATCTGCTCAAGTTGCTTGTTAAACGTTACCTAAGAAATACGCTAAGCCCGGGGTGAACTAAATCAGGGGAACAACAGATGGAGGTCAATTTTCTGTGGCTCGTGATGAACCTGAGTTTACGGTGGCCTAGAGCCTTCTTCAAAGTGCCTCTGAACCATGCAGCCAGCTGACTTCTGGACCCGACACAAACCATTTACTACAAAAACACCATACTGCTAAGGCCATAATGCGCTCGATTAAATTAATGCACCTGAAAACAAATGCCATAAACAGCAGCCTCTTTCTGTAGAAAATATGAGGCTACAGCCACGCAGTACTATCTGTTAAAAAGAAAAAGGAAGACCACACATCACAGAATATACTTGCCATAACACATCTCAGTCATAAAAAGGGGAACATAAGGTAAAATAAAACCAGTAAGGGAAGGGAAAATTATGAAGAAAAATTGTTTGCACTGCGTGTGAGTCAAATCAGTATTGAAAAAATCTGTCATCTATCAAAAAGGTCTAGATAATGGAGATATTACTAAACAAGGCACTACAAGAAAGCACTGACAACTGATGCAATTTGTTGCTTTAAAAAGGGTAATATTCTGACAGGGCGGATTGCAGTCTATTAAGGGTGATGGGCTATATCTGCACTAATACATTTAAAAGTGCCTGAGAGTAATTCTGGGCAAGGGAACATGGCTCTTCATAACTGCGAAGCGTTAGAATGATCTCTGTCACACTTTCATCCCTTGCCACCTAGCCCATGTACATTTCTGCAGTGATCATATTCTGAGCACCAATTCCCATCAGGTGTTTTTCATCGAGATGTCCTGTTTGGGAGACCAGGAACTGCATAGTGCAGATGCTGGCCACTCTGTGATAGTTGGCCACCATTCATGGCAGAGTTAAAAATTTAGGATATTACATACAAGAAAAGCACTGCTTGGACAGAGCGTTAATGCAACACAGTCAAATACCAGCTGTCACACTACGTAATCCAGTTTCTCTGTTCGAACATTTACATTTAACGAACGTGGAAAATATTAGCAAACTCTTTCATACCTGCAAAATACAGTTAACTAACTTCATGACAAAATTTATAAATATGTTAGCTGTTACACTCCTAACTTTCACTTTTAATCTCAGTAATGTCGAATCCTCAAAATGCCTGCTGAAAAAGACTACAGGCATTACTCTTCGTGTGTAGTAGAGCACTGAGCAGCACATAAACAAATTTTCATTACTGCAGTTAATTCACAAGGTTTGAATCCTCAGTTGGTACATTTCAATTCAGGTACAGTAAATACATGTAAGAGACACAGCAATATTATCTAAGATAGTAAAAAAAAATCAACCTATAAAACAGTCTTTGTAGTCATAGAAATAAAACCTGTAGTTACATTGTTTATCATGTATTGATAACTACTATAACTTGGATGTTTATTAACTGTAAGTAGAGAGAACTACTAAAGTGCCAAAGGTGTTCCCTATACTTTCCTGTTACTTACCATATCAAATACCAGCACTACAAATGTCATATGACAATAATTTAATCACAAATACTGAAGTATTACAGCTACTATACAGTCAAAAATGTATGCAGACAGAAGAAAATCTTCATGGTCTCTAACTTATTCTAAATACCACCTCATTGTTTTCTGCTTAATCCTCACAGTTTAGTATAATAGACATATGTCTGTACACATCTGTATCAAAGTTGTGACGTTCATTTGCCATTATAGCTGCCTTTGGAAAAGTGTGACCTACGTTTCAACTGTGAGTAGCTGTCACAGGTAAGCTGCTGACAGGTTATCGGAATGCCTGTCACCTTCTTGGATGGCTTACACAAGTGTCACCAGCGGTGACTGTCATCTCAACATAAGGACTTCACCCTTAAAAGAAGGTTTTACTAAAGAGCATGGCTGAAGTGAAGCTGAGTGGTGGGTGACATAAGAACGGAAAGAAACTTTATTTAATAAAGTCTTTCTCTTGGTTAACCAGCATTACCAAAGAGGATCTGTAGATGCAAGAAAGGGCCTGCCTGAAAGAACAGCTGGTCTAAGGAGTGAGGATAGACACAGACCGGAGACCTTGCTATGTTTTGTCACTTTTCCTGAAGATCTAACTTTCATATGCCCTGGGCGTCTTGACCTTTTGCATGTTGTGCAAAGGCCATGTTCCTTATTTTACTTGGTATGTTGTCCACAAGAGATTATACTACATAAAAATTGCTTATGGGCATGGTCTTCTGTTGGTGCATATAGAACTGATGGTGGCAACAAATGTTTTAGATCCTATGCAGTCCAGCATCCTAAAATATTGTGCCAAGAGGAAATATATTATCCCACGTGAATGAAATAATTCCAATATGGTGCAGCACCTTTGTATGGGGAAGACCCAGGAGGTGCCCATATGAGCACAACACCCTTTCCTACAGGGTAAAAATGTAGGAAAAAACAAATATAGCCCACACTACAGTCTCAGAGTACACCATCCTTAAACGTGGTTTTCAGAAACAAATATGGAGGGTGCACTGGAGCTTAATTCAAGCAGTGTTGAAGAAATGTTTTTATATAACATTGTAAAGCACTTTAGAAAGTATCCGTATTTTAATTGAGTGGTGTGAACACAGTGTTATCTTTAAAATTATTCTTGTCTTTGTGTCTGTCTGCTTTCCTGCAAAATTGCCACCTAGAATTTTCATCGGCTTTTTACATTTTTCACATAGATTCTTGGGTAACAACACACTATTTTCAAAAATGCTGGCATACTGCAGAAATCTGTTTGTGTGCCCAGCTACAATTATTACTGAAGATAACTACCATCACAAAAACCTCCAACATGCTCCAAGTGTCAAAAGACAGTGATTCCAGAGAATAATGAGTATTTGCTTTTAAAGGAGAGGGAAAAAAAGGTCAAAATTATGCAAAAATATACCTCATCACAAACTTCTAGCATTTCCAGTTTGCAAGCAATCTGGATGACCTAAGCAATGATGCATCAGTTAGCAAAGGCTTTGTCAACTTACAGAGGTCCCCAAGTCTCCCTTTCCTGAGGGTAAAATAAGGTCCTTTGTGTACTACCACCTGCCAGACTGAATATTTTCTGGCAAACAGGTGGATGTAAAGGCATGTCATTTCCACACAAGGTTATCCTACGTGTTTATGACAGCAAAGAATAAACTACATTTATGTTTTACCTATTTGTTTTGTCCATTAATTAGCCCATTCCCACCACAGAAAAATTAAATTGATTATACTTTAGCATAAAGAATTCAATGCCTATTTTATTTATATTATTTTTACATATTCTGAGTTTACGTTTGAAAATTTGCTATTTGCAAACTCATTAACACAGACTTCATTTTCAGTAATACATGCAATACATTATTTTCACCATTCTCAGAAGAAAAATAAATCCATCTGTACTAGAAAAAGGTGGGAGTTTTATTCCACTGATAAAATAAATGCATTTTTTCTACAAAGGAAAAAAGAAGATATTTTTGTTAATGCTTTAAATTTAATATAATACTTAACCTAAACTCAGAGGATGTAGAAGTTTATCTTAAAATAACTTCACAGTTGTAATAAGAAAGCCTAAGTCTTCTCCAGACAGCTGTAGTATAGGAACGTAGCTACTGATGATTCATACACTCTTGAAATTTTTTTTCATGTTTCCTTTGTGGCTGCTCTAAATAGCAAATCTCAATCAAGTCTTATAGCAGACTCTCACAGTAACTTTGACTTCACCCGAGGGATGAGTCTTATATCTGCGACACTGTCCATACACTATCCTTATGCATTTGCTTCTACAACTTTTTTAATCTATCCTTGTTTAACAAGCTGAAAAGGATTCTTTTGATCATACGTTTCTCTTGAAACTAATTTCTGTATGGTGAATACTGTGCTTTCTGGGACTGCAAACATTTTTAAAGTCAAATTACAAAGGGTGGACTTTTTATTTTTAGAATGGTTTGTTGATTTTTTTTCCAGAGCAGATATATAATTAAAAAGCAAAACTAAAGAAAATTATGAGCACACACATAGGTATATATAGCATTTAAGTAGATATTATTAAAATTCAAATCCATCCAGAAACAGAAATTTTGGTGAGGCGGAATGCAGCCTGGTTGAGTAGTACTCTGAACTCTATTTTTTGTTACATGCTGAGTATCTAGTAAACCCACATAATAGTGCTTGCTATATTATACTGCAGAAAAGTACCCTACTCAAGGAACATGACTAATCCAGGATGGGGAGCCCAGAGCACAACAAAGTGCAGCCACTGACTCCATCTGTTCCTGGAGCAATACATTTTCTTTGCACAGATGGGATGAGTGGGACTACGAAGAGAGAGTTGAATTTCCCAGCTGAACTTGTGGAAATAAAGAGATTACTTTTAAAGGGAGACGATGTTTTTTACTGACACCACGTCATGCATTGATGTCATATATTAGAGAATAAAGGGCAAGGTGTCCTCTCTGCCCAATCCAAACGTTCAGCTTGAACTGTAAGGGTATTTTTTAAATATCTTTCTCCAAATGCTTTGAAAATTGGCTATTGCTACAAAGTTCCTCTGCTGTGCCTACATGGTTTGCTACCTAGCGTATCCACAAATGGGTTAAACTTGATGCCTGAGTATCAACAGTATGCATGAGTGAGCACAGGATAGACACGTGGGAGACCCAAGACATCGATTTCAGAGTTGAAATGCTGCAGTCAGCTTGTTTAAAGGAAGGATGTTGGACAAGAGTCCCAAGACTACAGGAGTGGCTAGAAACCCAAAACAGAAATAACTAATGCTTCCCTCTTTAGACTGAGGATATCAGAACACTTCAGACCAAGAGCCTGGTGACCATGTGTTGGCAGGCTAGGCAGGAACATGTATGGACATGTTTTGAATGATGAATTTCAAATTGCCAGATATTATTGCTGCTTCCCCTGTGTAGCCTCTGAAACTCTGGTCAAAGTTTGATTTTTATCGCTTTTTTCTCTCCTCAAGTCAGGTTAAATTTCAGCTATGAGAGTAAGTTTCTTTTAGCTAGAACTGTGCAACACTACCTCAAGTCATATTGTTAAATCCACTCTTTCTGTTCGAATTAAACTAGAGTCAGAAGAGTTTACTTATATTTACTTCTTAGATGTGCCAAGCAAGTGAGTAAGGAATATGAAGGGTTTCGAGCTTTTAAACAGGAGCTGTGTAAATAGCTTAACTGCTGGAATACCACTTTGGGCTGTGACAACCCTAATTAGCAGACCTCATCCTCTCCATCTGCTCTTCCTCCTAATTGTCTTGAACACCTCTGAGTGTCTAAGGCTTATAGTACCACAAGTCCCCTATACAGATATCAGGACAACTAAAATTGTGCTCTCACTTGCACAGGATTTGGTAATATGTAAAGACAAAGGGCAGATTTCAGAGGATGTGTGCTGCAGCATGATGGTTATTGTCAAAAGCTGTATTTGACATGACAACTGTATTTTTTTTTTAAACATCTGGTATTTTAAAAAATTGTATTAATTATGTAACAGACCTACATTACCCTAAGGTAACAAATTATTTCAGATTGTTGTCTTTATACATTACACACTTCTATAATACGCATATGCAATATATACATAGTGTATAATAAATATTTTTCAAGTTATGTCTGACCTTTATTTATGATAGAATTACTTGTTATCATAGAGTAGCTCGCTGAATCTTGGTAGATTTTGTTACAGGGGTATGTATTAAATTGTAAACTAACAAAAATCTATGTACGATCAATGTTTATGGATCTATAAAATACACATTCTAGTTCTGCTAGAATAGATCATAGAATCATAGAATACCAGGTTGGAAGGGACCTCAAGGATCATCTGGTCCAACCTCTCTTGGCAAAAGCACGGTCTAGACAAGATGGCCCAGCACCCTGTCCAGCTGAATCTTAAAAGTGTCCGATGTTGGGGAATCCACCACTTCCCTGCAGAGATTATTCCAATGGTTGATTGTTCTCATTGTGAAAAATTTTCCTCTTGTATCCAATCGGAATCTCCCCAGGAGTAACTTGTACCCATTACCCCTTGTCTTTTGCATGTGACTCCTTGTAAAAAGGGAGTCTCCATCTTCTTTGTAGCCACCCTTTAAATACTGGAACATGGTGATAAGGTCTCCCCTAAGCCTTCTTTTCTCAAGGCTGAACAAACTGAGTTCTCTCAGCCTTTCCTCATATAGCAGGCTTCCCAGTCCTTTGATCATCTTTGTGGCCCTTCTCTGGACCCTCTCTAGCCTTTCCAGTTCTCTTTTATATAGTGGGGATCAAAACTGAACACAGTATTCCAGGTGTGGCCTGACAAGCGCTGAGTAGACTGGGATAATGACTCCTTTATCTCTGCTGGTGATGCCCTTGCTGATGCAACCCAGCATCCTGTTGGCTTTCTTTGCCGCAGCAGCACACTGTTCACTCATATTGAGCTTGTTGTCTACCAGGACCCCCAGGTCCCTTTCCACGGAGCTGCTCCCCAGCTGGGTAGATCCCAGCCTGTGCTGCACTCCTGGATTATGTTTTCCGAGGTGCAAGACCTTACATTTGTCTTTGTTGAACTTCATAAGGTTCTTGTTAGCCCACTCTTCCAGCCTATCCAGGTCTTCTTGCAGGCTCTCCCTTCCGAAGCATCCACCTCCCCACTCAGTTTGGTATCATCGGCAAACAATGATGCACCATTGCATTTTTAAACTGAAGCACAGGAGCTTTCTTGGGTTATTAAAAATCTTATACATTGTGACAAGTTCATGATCTTTTAGAGATAATAAAGTGTGAATATTGATGACGAAAATAATGTGTATTTCTGTGATAGCAAGCAATCATAAATATACTCACTTGACTGTAATCCATATTGATTGCACTACCAGTTTGCATTACATGTCCATACTTCATTTCTGTGTATGTGCTTTTGTCTAAACATACAGTCTAAATAACGTATTCCTGCATCATGTCTGTCCTGGTTCTGGCTGGGACAGAGTTAACTTTCTTCCCAGTAGCTTGGCGGGTGTGCTGGGTTTTGGATTTGGTGTGAGAGAAGCATTGATGGCCCATTGATGCTTTCGTTGTTGCTGGGTGGTGCTTGCACCAGGGAGACTTTTGGGTTTCTCTTTTCGGCCTCCCATGCCCTGCCACGTGCAGGGGAAGCTCGGGGAGGGGGGGAGGACCGCCGGGGTGGTTGACCAAGCTGGCCAATGGGGTATTCTATAGCATGTGACATCATGCTCAGTATAAAAACCGGGGGGGGGGGGGGGGGGGCGGC
>NW_009216039.1:0-25111 GCF_000690835.1 Fulmarus glacialis | reverse complement strand
GGGGTGGGCAAGTGGCTGCGTGGGTTTATTTGCTGGGTGGGGTTAAACCACGACAATGTCATAGGTTTTTAAGTTTAATTTGGTATAGTGTAAAGAGGGCACAGTGAATGATTATTACAAGTACGGTAAAATTAAGAATACTCACAGACACCTCCTGTATGTTGCAGAAACGATGAAAGAAACTCATACAGCAGAATGCAATTCATTGGACAAGCTCAGGGCTCAGAACTGACGGTCTGTCTAGCGCTCAGCCACACCAGAATCTACCAACTAAGTATGGGACAGAAAGTGAGAGTACACCTTCAGCAATTCCCCACCTGCTCACAAGCATTATTCACACCTGTAGTGCAGTGATAACAGTAGTGAGCAGATCAGATTCCAGAGTGGAGTCCAAGGGCAGTGGATGCCCCAGAAAGTAAGGGGGGAAAAAAGAGGAAGAGAAAAGAATATGCCCTACACATGCTGACAAGTACAGAAAAGGAGAGAACATACAGAAACGTTATTTCTGTCACTGACCTAGAAACTGTTATCCCTACTCCTGTCATCATCACTAGGAATATTCCAACTCATCTGGTGTGAAAATACAGATGACTATGCATGCAGACATGGTGATCAGATGCGTGAATAATTATCTTTTTTTTTTCCTGTTCATTGCCCGAAACAACACAAAAGAAATTCCAGACTGCTTGAAATGAAAAATAAAAATGATGATAAAACTAAACCATTTGAGGTCAGAAGTGTCAAAATAAACCTTTTTAACCCTTGAAAAACAATTTTGTTAAGGACTAATTATGATGTTATGCAATCATCCTACTTATGTTGGAATCCAAAAAATAAAACTAAATATTTAGTCAATGGCATTCTAGAGTTGAAATAGTCATTCAAAATGTCTTAATTAAATTCATATGATCTACAGATGAGACTTGGATGTCATGATTCTATCTGAGGTTGACTAAATTTCCATGTGCTTATACCTAAAAAGATAAGAAAATTACAACAGAAGATAATCATGTCTGGCTGATAGAATTTGACCTGACTAAAACAACCTCTAGTATATTTTAAACTGAAAACTTACCAGCTTCATATGCTATATAAATATTATTATTATTTGCATGTACATTAGTATTAATAACATGCACTAGCAGTTGTAGTAAGAACTGTAGATAGAGGAAATACAAATAGTGAGCAAGTCATTAGTGCCAGGGCAGTAATTTTTTTTTTTTTTTTAAATGTCATTAACAGATAACTGCAGAATTTCACAGGAGAAGATAAATCCCACTTGAGGTTTTTTTGGTTTAGGTCTTTTGGTCATAATCACTGTACCAAAACTCAATGATGCTGAAACCGAAGTATATGATATAGAGTACATCCATGATCCTTTCAAAAAAGTTCCTGAAAGATACAGAACTGAATAGGCTGTACAGCAGATAGGTCAGCCTTTCAATAATGAGTTCGGCTGCTTTAGTGACTGTTGAGCTAGATTAGACAAGCTTTTTCCACAGGCTTAAAATTATCAAGATTTTCTTTATCAGAATTCTGCAGAGGCCTTATTTCCTTTTCTGGTACCATCACTATACTCTCATGAGGAAATACTTCTACCCTCAGCTGCCACATTCCTGAATGATCCACAGCTTTCTATCTAATCAGATTTTATGTAGTGAAAATAAATGATGCCTTTCCATAAGTATCGTGGAACCTCTACATTTTGAATCTCAGAGCCTTTTGATTTAAAAATTTCAGTGGTTTACTCTCAAGGTGTTTTTTATGATAATTGGGATGTTTTTCATATTTCTATCTAAAAACTTTATATTAAAAATTCAGGCTAGTCTCAAAAGTTACATTTGCTGGAATGAAAACAATGACAACTGCCAACTCCAATGCTTCAAGACAAACTGACCTCTAAATCAAGAAGGAATTGCCTTGTATTAGTATTAGTTGTTCATTTTAGATTCCTTCATTAGGTATCTTCCCTGGTCTTTCCAGCCCTGTCCAAGATAGTGGATAAGACACTGGGGTAAACTTTTATCCTTAATTCCTGTTAACATTATATTGTTATATTGTTTCAGTATATCAAATTGAGGAAAAAAAAGACTGAATAATTTTAAGAGAATATCTACCGAATAAAACTTAAGACTGTGATACCATAAACTTACTGAAAATGGATACTTGACTGGGTTTTCAGTGGGGCACAGGTTTCAAACATTTTCTTAATTGTAAACCTCTCATAGGGACTACTGGTGCAATTACTTAGATCTTTCAAAATGAGGCTTAACTCTTAAAAATTTTCTGTGTTACAGCGACAGCTTTTTACAACAAATTATAGCTTTTGGGTTATAATTAGAGCCCTGCCTGCTTACTTCAATGTGATAATTATAATTCCCAAGTTTTATTAAGAATAGTACTTGCAGTGTCTTATGAGCAATGAAGTACGTTACATTATATTACTTTTTCTGCAGCAATAACAAGATGACTTAAAATCAGTTATCAATGCCTTGATCAACAACTGAGAATCGGTATAAACATTTCATCACAATAGACAATATGAGGAAAATAGGATAACATCAATGTTAAAAAGGTCTTAGCATTTTTAGTGAAGACGATACAAAAGGAAGTAAGAGCTGCTCTTGGAGCCTTATTCTGCCTGTGACAGAGGAATATGCTTCAAGACTGGGACTTCTGGGCACTATGGCAATGCTAAAGTAAAAAACTAAAATCACAAAATATGACAGGAATACTTTGCCAATGGCAATAATTTAACTGAGTTCCAGAATCTTAATTTCCGGTACCCAAAGAAAGAAGCACTACTTTCATGAGAGTTTCCAAGATGCCTTGTCAGGTTATGAATTTGATTTTGATACATAAGGGCTATTTATGATCAAAACGCTCTCTGCAAATTACAGTACCCATCTTGTATCAGAAGCTTGACAGGCAGCAGACTTCTCTGTTTGGGAAACCGCAACAGAAGAATCAAGAGCTTCCGGCACTTAACAGCTCTTCTGTACTGGAATAATATATTTCCTACCATCATGGCCATTAACTCTGAATGTCAATTTACTCAGAAGTTGATGATAGGGAACTGGATAAATTTCAGCAGCAGAGCAATAACAGGGACACATCCCATTTTGTTTTTTAAACGGTGTGTTTCTTTGCATAATGGAGTCCATTCCGCTACCAGGGCAAAACAAGAGCAAGACGACCAGAATACTCCCCAACAAATGACAGAGTACAAACAAAGACTGAGGCGTAAAGAGATGAGCCTGCTGTAACGGTAAAGTGTGACATTCAAAAGCTGGATTTCAAAGTGCTTCAGAGACAACATCTGTAGACAATGACAGTCCCAAGCACCTCTAAGAAGCAGAGTTGCAGCTTCTATTCAGCATTCCTATTTCAGTATAAAAAAATATACTACAGAACACCACGATAGAAGAAACCATTGCTAAGTCTGTGTGCTCTCCTTTGCTTCATTAACACGGCAACTTTTAAGAATGTAAGTAATTCAGAGCCATGAAGATAGAGGATAAAAATACAGATATTAGGAGAATAGTAGCACTGATTACAGTGACAAAGTAATTCACTTTGTGAAATGCCACTGCCTATGATGTCTGTCAAACATGTGACTCCACAAAGGGGTCAGCTTGAAAGGCAGATCAGAAATAGAAAGCACAAAAAGACACAAGGCACTTCGTAGGTGAACTGTGTTCACATCAGCTCTGGTAACCGTTAAGAGAAGTGGTCCTCATCATTTTGATACACGTTTCACTGTTTTAGTCTAGTGTTCATTTTAAATTAGATAATTACATTACCACATCGATGAAAGAAGCTATATACTGCTAGATGAAAGCTTATTTTGAAGGTAATTTTATCCTTCAGTTTACTTTTCACTTCACTATTTTCACATTTACAGCTTGAGGGTTATACATTAAAAAAAAAAAAAAAAAAAAAAATTCGGTGAAGCAGCCGCACTGTGGTTGTGTATACATACGAGTAATATAAAGAGAAGTTTATCTCAGAGCCGCATATCTGTCTCCCACAGCCTGACCCCCGTAGCATAATCTGCATCCCTCAATAGTAATCTTGCTATTATTCATCCTCACCCTATTTCCACCATTACAAAACTTTCTCTTGCTTTTCATCCTCCTGTGCCCCCCCCACTTCTGACGTTGATTAGGAGAGGACTGTCTGAATGTATGGGCTTAATGGGGTTTATGTCTAAAAGTATGGTAACTAATTTATTTTAATTATGTGCTCTTAGTTATGTATGATACAGAGAATTTAGTTAAAATTATATGAGAAAGAATAAAGAAATACTCTCAAAATTACTTTCACAGGTTTTTCTTTTTTTTATTCTAATAGAAAACTGTGAGTAGACATAGTTGAGAACAACTTGAAGGAGGATGAAGTATTATTCTTCAGTTCAGTTAGCCTTTTCTTCAAATTCAATATTAGAGCAATAATAAAATTATTAAAACTATCTGGAATGGATTTAGCTTCAATGTCCCTTTTACAAGCATTTTTTGCACTTTACTGCAACATTAAGGAAGCTTACCTGGGGAAGATATTTGCAACTAGTGAGTCCCAGAGATTCCTGTATCCTCGTTAGCCACATTGCAACAGTTTTTCTCAAGGACCTTTTAGCTCTTCATTCTGCATGGCATTGACTTTCAGTCTCTTTCCAAAGCTCAACAGTTGCAAGACTGTCACACATTGAGGACTTGAAAGAAAAGGCTTATCTTTCCGACAAAATGAACAAACTTTTGAAGAAACCGAAGAGCACCTGTTTTCAGATCCACAATGGCTGAATCACAAATATCATAAAACATGAGCTGCAACTTAACTCATAAAAAAAAATAATCTGTCTGGGTAGTCTGTCTTGATGGTTTAAATAATCCTTATTTCACTCCTACACACTATATTGAAAATCTGGATAAACACATAGCTGGACAATAGCAGTCAGGAGACAGAGTACTACACGGAGAAGTGGATTAATGTTTCTTGCTATGTTGTTATAGACTTGGACTGCAATAATTTATTTGAGCTCTGTAAATAAAGGCTTATATGTTTTGACACGTGTGTATGATTTCTTCCTTCCGTCCCAAAGACATAGTACGCATCACAGTTAGCATATTTATTATAGGTATGAACGCAAGTTTGTATTTGCACAAAATGGAATGGCATGGATGTTTGGAAAAATCACATCACTGTCCTGGATGTTATGGGACTTTGGGGCACACCTTGGACATACACAGTTTAATGACAATTTTATTTTGAGAGGAAGTGGCTGAAGCAATGTTTTTTAACTGACTGCTTCTACATAGGCCTGAGTCACCTTGAGAGAGAAGCTTTATACACACGTCAGCAAAGAATTAGTCAGTAGAAGGTGAGTACAAAACAGGATAGAAATGAAGAAGTGCATCTAATGAGTACAAGACTATGTATATATCACACAGGCAGGAAAAGTATAGGGAGCTTAACCTTCAACTTTAGGTTTACATCACAAAAAATCTCTGCAAAAAAATTAGAAAATCTCTATTATCAGCTCTTTCTATTTGAGCACACATATATGATGGAAATAGAAAAATTTTCACATACTGTATATGTTTTGGATACAAACTAAGCAAAATAAATTAACAAGTAACATTCAAGGTACCCTCTTTAATAAGGTTATCAAATATTTTATGATCATTTTAGAACTTTTTAGTGGGAATAATTAAGGTCTATCTAAGATCTTTGAGGGTCAAGAATGGAAAAAAGAGAGGGAACAGACACGGGATGAGGCATAAAAGTTAACATTGAGGATAAGCAGAAAGATTTAATGGAGGAGCTTCCACTGGCCCTTGAAATCCTCTTTCTGCACAGTCCAAAACAATGTGAAGAGTTATCTTGTTTGGACAGCACATGTTTGTGGAATCAGCAGCACGGAGTTTAAAAATATCTCATACTTTTCATACACAAGAGGAGAATGACCTTGCTTGTATTTCTATTACTCAACTATATTCTGAAAAGTCTCAGGATAAGTTGTAATTACCAATTACTTTGATGGATAATATACTGCAATGAAGTCCCCTCCATCAAATCAAGTATTTATGATGTCTGCATGCAAAAAGCTTATGACTCCTTATGATGTGTTTGTACAATTGTTTCTTAAGATATAACGGTAAGATGAGTACTGCAACGAACAGTTGCAGAGTTGTCCAAACTAAGACGAAAGTATTAGCTGAAGAACACAACAAAGATCTCAATGGCTCCATCACATGCCAAGGAATGAAGTGACAGGTGATAGTAAGCATGTTTGGTTACAGAAGGAGAAGGGTATACATACTATGTGGGGAGCAGGAGAAATCATTCGATATTTTTTTTTTTTTTTAATGGGCTTTTAAACCTCATTTTTCAAACTCATAAACCCCGAGGTTTTTAATCTCTTACCTGGAATGAATGAACTGAATGCAAGATGAGTTTAATTTTTCACGAGCATTTAGTTTAAAAACCCCCTTTCTTTAGATGCTTATATTCATATCCAAAATAACAATTATCTATGTATAACTTGTCAACTATCTTCTTTCATTGCTAGAAGTGTTTAAAAAATGTCACAATTTTATTGTCTAGAATGGTTGGCAGCAGGAAAGCAGTATGAGCTGGTACTTCAGACCCTGGCGTGCAAAAATTAACCTTGCAGCTTCTCTGTTGAAGAATCAGTAACTGGGGTGGGAGAAGCCACAGAGGTTTGTTCCAGTAAGTTGCCACAGTTATGCCTCGCATCAGCCTTCATAGTGTATATTACTTCATTAGCCTCATAGTACATATGGAAGAGGATTTTTTTTCTTAACAAATCTCCAAGCAGAATTCTCAGGAAAATCATGCTTATTCACACCCTGTAATTAAAATATTTTGCCATTCATAGTCTTGATTTTTACTAATCCAAGGGTTTACTAACTCAAGATTTTTGACAGAATCTAATTATTAAAAAACCAAAATCTGTAAATGTCTTTAAAAATGCAGAAGAAAAAGCAGAGAAGCTTAGAATCCAAATCAGCTTTCTGTGTGCAATTAAACTTTGTTAGCCATAAAGTTTTAACTAAATTGTTTTAAATTTAATTGATTTCTTATATTAAAAAAAAATTAAGATAAGGCATCATTAAAAATTATAGATCTTTGCTTAAAATTAGTAACATATTTATTTCTAAAAACAAACAAAAACCAGAGACATCATCTAACCTGGTGACCCTACTTTATACAGATATAGCATCAGGCAGCATCAAAACATACCTAAATACATTAGACCTGCAGCTCTTCTCTCAAACAGATTTACCACTAAAGTTCTCAATCTGTCTGTGGAAACTGTCAGCAAAAGCTGATGTTTCCTGAGGTAAAAAAAAAAAACCATTGAAAGTCTGAACTGGACTGAGACCAATCTCATTTCACAAAGGTATTCAGTGACCCACTGGAATGCCAAAAAAGCTCTGATCACTAATCATGGTGACCTTATTTGTACTGGTTATTTCAAGGTGATAGATTATACATCCCATTACCATTCTCTTGAGCTATACAATTTCCCAACATAAATAAATTATAAAGTAAACTAAATCTTTTTCCAACTTATGCCAAGATCTGGCTTCCATTGTATTTGCTTCACTTTCAAGCCACTGAGAAAACCAAGACTAATCAGAGTAGAGAGATTAATTCCTTACATTGAATTAGATTCACCTGTGCTCTGAACTCTTGCAAAAGAAAATAAGACCCATGAATACTGGTTAAGCTGGATCATTAAAAATAAATAAATTGAAATGTGGTTTTTTTTTTTTCTTCTTTTTTTTTTTTAATAATATATGTTTTTGCACCTATCTTTTTGACTTCCAGGGATCTTATCCAGTCTAAAATCTAGCCTCTAAGCAATACAGGCTTAACACCTGGTTATTACATATTCAGAGAATGGCTGAGGCTGGAAGGGACTTCTGGAGGTCATCTGGTCCAATCCCCCTGCTCAAGCAGGGCCCCTTAGAGCAGGTTGCCCAGGACAATGTCCAGATGGCTTTTCAATATCTCCAAGGCTGGAGATCTCACAACCTCCCTAGGCAACCTGTGCCAGTGCTCAGTGCTTTGGAACAGTGGTGCAGTTTTCTTTTAAATACTTCATTTTTTTCAACCTTAGTGTAATTTTTCCTTAAATTATCTTCCAGGACCGGAGTTAATGCCCACTGATATCCTGTCCCATCTTTATTGATTTTGAACACACAAATTCCTTTCATTTTATCTTTTTAAAAAACCCTATAACTCATTAACAAATTAATCATGTTAATTATGTCAAATATTAAATATTTCCACCACATTTTAAAAAAATTTTGAAAATATCTCATTTATAAAAAGTTTCTAGTTTTCAGGGCTCAAAAATAATGCAGAAAAAGAGAATCTGTCTAAAACTGTCAACTGCAAACTAAAGCAACATTATTACATTGCCTAATGATTGATGAAGTAATTAAAAATTAGCAGTTTAGCATAATTTATGTTTACAATAGACCTTACATTAAATTAAACAATGCAAAAGGCACCAATTTTGGCCTAATTTTCAACCTGTGCAAAATTCATAACTTCCAAAGACTTATAGTGAACTGACAGAAACAATGAAAAGAAGCAATTCCTACCTCTTCTGTGGAAAAGGAAACACTTTCAACTGTTCTCAACTAAGAAACAAGACCACACACTAAACATTGAAAGAAGGTAACCTAAGTGATTGTGATGTCTAGGCAGGAAACATATTTAGGGTATTGAAGCAAGTCAATAATGCTAATTACCACAATGTACATGGTTAAAGTCTCCTCATGAGCAACTAGATTTTTATGAAAATATATTGAGTATCTTTCTTTTTATAAAATAAGGTTCTACAGGTTCAGAAAATGTAACATCTGAAATGTGCAAACCTTATCAAGTAACGCTTCAGATACATAACAAATAAAATCTAAAAACTTCATCACTTAAGCTTGAGGGGAGGGGGCAAGGAGAGGGGAAGTGCCCCAACTCCCACACACCTCTTCATAGCAAGGAAATGGGCAGTTTTGCTTCTAGGTGATGGCAGTATGGATCTATCAAGGTATTTCTTACACTCTATCAGGTAAAACTCACAGGAACGAGCGTTCCCAAATGAGGAAAAATGAACTCACTCACCCTCTGGATCCTATATTTCAAGGAAATCTTAAGGAACCGTATTTGTTAAGCTTGAAATCTGTGGATTAGATGTATCACTGTCAAAGCACTCAGTACATTTAAAGACAATGAATAATTATTATTGATGGATACTGAATTCTGTTAGAAAACCCCCTGAAACTAGGCAAGGAAAAGAGACAGTTGCCTCCTCTGGGAAATCATAAATACAGACAGATGTTATTTCCCATTTTAAACTATTTTGAGATTCCCATAGCATTAACATTCCAAATAGTTAATTTCAAGTGTGTACCTCTACTCCTAAATCAAATGAGAAAACAGACATCTTACCTCTACCAAATTAAAATTCATGCTGAAAGAGCTACACCTTGTAGCCATATCTGTCATACAAATAAATTTACAGCCTCATCTGCAATCAAATAAGCCATCAGCCAATAAGGCACCATCCACACATTTGAATATATACCTAATATTAATGGTCCCTAACTGCTCCAGAGACAAGGGCAAGACCAGTGGGACTGGTGATAAACTTCATCAAGTTAAAATAATTTCTCTTTTATCTTTTCCTTTCCATGTCTACTGTGGCCCTGCTTAGGAGGCAACTTTATTCTGGAACTTAAAACACGTTCTTTGGTACTGTCCAGAATGCAAATGAACTTCAATGCTTAATGACTATTTTTGAACCAGATCTTGTAACATAGAGAAAAGGGGATTAATTCAAAATACCTCCCAAATCTAATCTCCAGCAACACAGGTGAAATCAAGACTCCACAAAGTCATCTGCTTCTTTTCTTATCTGTACTTCATCCTGCTTTCACTGTGCTGTGTCCAAAATGCCTCACCTACCCCAGTGCTACCATCACCAGATCAAATTGTACAGATTTTCTTCCCACTCCTAACTTCTCTTCGTTCTGGTGCCTTTCCTTTGTAAATTCAGTCCTAGCTTCTTCCGCCATACTCATCTTCTAATGTTATCAGATTCTATGTCCGTTTTTCTCCCTTCCTTTTTGCATGTCATTTATGATACAGACCTCGTGTGCTACATTTTTAATTCTAAGCTTCCCTCAGCAGACATCATGATGTGTTTCTCTCATTCTTTCCCACCTACTAGTCCATAGGATTCTGCTCTGATGCTCCATGGAATGGTCAGGGTTTATGATGCTAAGTGACAAAAAGATCTTTGAAGAGCTACCTATGAAGATGTGAAACATTTTCATTGGGAATGCAAAAAGTAGTGCTATTAAAAATCTTAAAACTTGTCCAAATGTAGGCCTATAAAGCAGACAATAAGAATAGATTTGATAAAATCCCCTTCTTCATGTAATTTCACCTTCCCACTTCAAAGTAGGAGGACAGTAAGACTATTTAAACTAAAATAATATGTATAAATAAGCAAAACACTGTTTTCCCTACTTGAGGTTTCTGAAATATGCATTTTGCCTGAAAAGCTCCCTCCAAATATTCAACCTGGTGCAGATATCTCACATTAGGAATTCCAACCATTATGCCTTTTGCTCAATAGTGTCATAAACCACTTAAAATTGAAAATTATATTGAGAAATATTAAACAAACTTAATAGACATTTCATCAATTCTACTTACAGTAATCCAGTGCAAATTCTACAATGTATTAGAGTATAAACTGTTTGAGCTACATCATGGAAGTCCCTAGATTGCTCTATTACAATATTAATTGTTAAAGCTCACAAAAGGAACTTCCTGGCAAAAATATTAAAAATCAATTAGAGATTTAAAAGTATTGGTACAAGAACTGCAATTATTTTTACAAAGCAGCACACACTTATGCCATACAAATCATTTGCAATTATAATTTCTTCACGTAACTGATTTGCTGGTTTTAATGACAGGGAAGATTATATACACAGTTCTTTTTTTAAATAGTATTTCAAAACTTGAAGTTTATATAAAATAATGAATAATTTTTCTTTAAATCAAACCTATTGCACAATGTACCTATATTTTTAAACAAGGCTACAAATTTATGTGTATATATCTGACCATGACACTTCCATGATATATAAGGAGAACCAGGTGTCCAGGAAAGGAGTTTACTACAGTCAGCACACTAAGCACAGGGCATCTATGCTAGTCACTACAAAAAACTGACAAGAAAGCTGAGTCCTTTCCCTTCCACAGGCTCGGGCAGCTCACTTCTGGCAGAGGAAGGCATTTGTTTATCCCCTGCTTTGTAACACTGAAACTTTCTGAAACAGGGTCCTGAGCTTCCTTCTGAAAACTAAGCAGCATCAATTCTTTCAAAACGTGTGTGACGGAGCTGCTGTTTTACCTGGTCGCTCACTGGTTACAACGCGCACATGAGACAACAGAAAGCACAGGTTCAAAACCCCTTCAACTAAGGGGCATCCAAATACTTGCTTTCCACTTTCAGAAGAGTGCCACAGCTCACGATAACAGACTCTGCATTCATCCTCGTACCCTCGTAGCACGCCTCCCTGGCACCACGAGGAATCCCAAGATATTCCCTGGATCATAGCTCCACGATTAGGGTATTCACCTGGGAGGAGGGAGGACCGAGTTCAAGTCCCTGCTCTAATGAACGCTTAATTTAGAATACTGAAATGTTCATTGTTGTGGAATCTGAAAGCCTGATTTCCCATCCCAACGGGCTGCCTTAATCACTAGGTTACAGAGTTCTCTCTGGCTTAAAAGACATTTAAGTACTTAATTCTAAATAGAACAGCTCCATCATGAAAGTCTCTGAAAGGACTAGCTAATTGGTTAGCATGAAAACCTGAATGTAAATCCCTTAGAAAAGGGAGGAGGTGTGACTCCGGTCTCTCCAATATTTCAGCAAAATATTCTAAGCAAAACCATTTTACACCATCTTTTCTGGCAGCTGTTTTCTCATCAGCTCATTTAAGGACAACCTCTGCATATCACCACGCAATAGGGGACATGAGCATCCATGCTGCATATACATTGTTTTCACAAATAAGGCCAATGATTCAAACAGGTTCCTTGCAGCTCAGCTCACTGGTCGCATTGTGTAAGCCATGCAAATGCTGAGAAGCAGCAAATTATCAACTTATACAGCTATGGAATTTGAAACTAAATATCCAAAGGAGTTTTCTTCTCAGTACTTGACAGGTGAGGTATGAATACATTGACATTTAAGTGCTTGATTTAGATGCCTGCAGGGACATTTAGGCACCAGCATCCCTCTTGTAAACTTGTCTTTTAAACACTTTGAGATTTACAGACAAACAATACTTGTAATTATTATTAAACTCTCCAAATTCATTATGTCTTCAACAAATCTGTTTAAATTATCTGAGTTCCTTCAGCTAATCTGAATTAAAATGTTGCTATTAACTCTGAAAGATGCAGCATTAGGCCTATTTTCCATTGCTAAAACAAAAGGAACACTTAAATTAAAAATCTTGTAAAGATCGCCAAGAGCCATAAATGTTCCTGCTACATCATTCAGAAAATCGCAATACTTGAAAGAAAGGATGAAAATAATTAGTTAAGTCTATCATGTCTTATACTGCTTGCGTACAATAAACATAAATACAATTTTACAAAGTATAAGTAATTGCTTTTTTGTCACAGGTAAGATTTACTAGCTTCCATTTCAACTCGGTGTTACATAATTCATAATGTAATAGCACATCATAAGCAGGTATGCTTTATATGTAGAAAACAAAAAAACCCCACCCAACCCCAAAAAAACAAACTTCAAAGAAGAACCCAACAAAATTCCCCACCCAAGATGTTCCGACGGAGTTCAGGACAATTTCTGTCTGAGTCAGTGGGCAAACTGCAAAGGTACTGATCCAGCAGCTTCTAACACTTACTGCTAATGCTCTGCATGCAGAGTTGTAATAGAATTGCTTTACTAATGACCTCCATTATATTCTTCATAGATTTTTAGGAACAAATGGGCTCCCACTGCATTAAAGTGAAGTAATCTACTTTTCAGTCCGATATGAGTGGGTGGGTTTTAAGAGTAATGATGTAACTAAAAACTTCTTTCTCCTACAAGAGCACGGTGGTATCCACAAGCTGGGATTCAGAGTCATTTTTATCTACAGCTTCCCTAATAAGAGACAACAAATAGCACTCTTCTGTTTTTGGAAGGTTAAACTTTTGACCATGCTAACGACTGTGCTTTTCAAAGGCTTATTCTCTTTTGCTCTGTGAGGGGAGTGTTATATGCACGTTCTCACGCATCCAGGGCCTGATAAAAATCCCTTTGCTTCAAATAGAGGTCTGTGTTCTGTTGTGAAATTACTTTAAAGCAGACTTTATATTATAAAGAAACATAGACAAACATTCCCAATTACTGTGTGTATCTTTGCTTTTAAAAATGATTAAGCGACTCTCTTGTTCAGTACACTCCAAATCACAAAGGCTAAGAGACTGCTGTTCTTAATGATTTGACCCTATCATTAATAGATTAATTGTCCTGGAATAAAAGATAGAGAGAAAAAAGAATTTGTTTCTGAGCAAGCAAATTGTATAGTAAACATAGAAAACCTTTCCTAGTTTAAGAACATTGTAAGAGGCTGATGAGGAGTTAAAAGAAAGTGCGTTTTATCGTGTAAATCATTTTACTATTACTTATATTACAAGTAAAGCCCAACTTCATGAAAACTTCGGTTTGAATGCCATGTTTAGAACTCCAAATCCTTACAAAAAAACAATCAAACAATTCTGCTGATTCTTTATAAATTTGTGCGATAGTTGACTGACGAAAGCATTAAGAATAAAGCACTTTCTTGATGTCTTTCACTATTTAAATTCTGTAATATTTCATATAATTAAATAACCACCTCTTTAGGATTGCATTTCTTCACTATGAGAACATACATAAGATTTTCAATACTATGAGCATTTTCACAGCCGTACGTGGCAATAAACAGCTTAACTGTTCTTCTGTTCATGCTCACGACTAATGCAATTTTTGAAGAACAGAGACACCACTAAAAGGTTTGAAAATTCCTATACATCATTCTCACTGTGCATTTTATACGAATCTTTGATTTGTATTATATGGTACATATGATCCAATCATGCAGGTTGGAAGTTATGAAAGTAAAAACAAACCACAAGGTGTAGGAACTTCATTATAATTGGGCACTCACTGACATCAAGTCACTGAATAGGCATCAATACCTTTGGAGATCAGCGCACTGAGTTAGACAAGTAAATGGCAATTAGGATTGCTATGTGAGGCAACTATTAATAAATTGTAAAACCAAAAAAAAATACTGTAAGCATGAGATGAGATTTCCTGGAAGGGAAAATATAAGAAACTATGTGTGAAGTGCATGGGGTGGAAATCAGCCTTTACCTGATATATCTAGATATCCTATATAATTACTTTTCTTATATACTTGTTTATCACTTATTCATTATTCATATTTTTAAAGTAAATAACTATAAATGGAAAATAATCACATATGGTGCAGAAGATAAATCTTTTATATAGATTTAAGCACAATCACCTTAAGGAAAGCAGAGAACTTGTATGAAATTATTATAAGAAATAATTAAAAGTATGACATAATTTAAAGAAATTGGACAGGACACTGAAAGGCATTTCATAACAGTGAGGTTAATTAAACTATAATATAGTTTTCCAAAGGAAGTGATTATATTTTATTACAATACCAAGGGAAGAAAGGAAGGAAAATGTGGTAGTCTTCCTCTGCTTGTCTTCTAGGCTACATCTATACAGACTTTTGCGGAGAGACAGGAACTAACTGCCCAGGCTCACAGAACTGAGCTTTTCCAGAGCGCCTACTAGCTAACAGCTAGCGAGCATTCAGTCTGTGGGACCAGTCTAGAGCTAGCCCAGAGTGAACCCCTCTGGAACGCATGTAAATAGACATCGAGTCCTCAGGAGCAGCTATTGTCCTATCAACACTAGTCGTTGATGTAAACTTAGCCACCAATGGCCACCCATCAAAGCCAAAACTAAAAAATGGCATACGCCAGCTTGCATTCTACACTGTGCAAACACAACCAAGTAGCTTCCAGTTATTCTGAGGAGCAAACTCATCTGCATCAGCCTAAACTATTGACAGAGTCAGCTCACATCAATCTGCAAAAGGTTACGTGGATTTTCTGTCAGTAGAGTTTGAGCTATTGGCTTTAAAGGCTGCTGGAGCTGCAGAAGTCAGCCCGCTGCAGTGGTCTTTCCCAGTTACGCTGCCTCATCCCCAGACAGACTCCCCTGGCTGTGAAGCTGTGGCACGACATGGCGCTTCAAAAAGCCGACGACCCTAAAGCATTTCAGTCAGTCCAGTGCAGTGCAGACTGACTGGTAAGCTCAGCCGGCCTCCACATTTCTATATTATGCAACTTATGGAAACCTTCAATGACGGTTGTGAACACGTCACGCTGCAAAGCAATATTACAGCACTTGAAATAAGAAGCTTACTTAAGTTTTATTTTAAACTCAGCATTCATAACAATAAACTTTACCAGAATATAAAGAACAGAATACCCTGAAAAACAAGAATTTCTCATCGTTCCGATACGCTCACCAGCTGCCTATCCTCCACACTACTTTACTATATTCACATCTATTTCAAAGCAGTTTGGAGGGAATCCAAAGAGCTACCAGATGCTGTTTGCTGTTCCCCAAAGAGTACCACAGATTATATCATAATAACAGACTGCAAATCAGAATTAAAAGTGATACATCATAAATCCCTTTTTAGGGTTCCATTCTGTGCTTTGAGGTTTCTAAATATGATTTTGCATTTTTTAATATCTGCTTATATTTTCTTTTGTTTTCCACATCTGGTTTCTTTGGCTACCATTCATGCTGCCCAAACTGCAGACAGAATATTCTTCCTCATATTGACCTTTGCGGCACTGCTTGCTGAGAGCATGTTTTAATTTAGATTTCCAATACTGGCACGGAGAAGCGTGCAAGGCTGCTTGCATTTGCATTAGTGGAAGGTGCCAATAAGCACACAGGAGATGTGACATTAGACACATCCAGGCCTAGCACAAGTCAAAATAAAGGTAATTAATCTCAGTCCCACCCCAAAAGAGGCACTTTTTATAGAGAGTAATGAACATTTCCATCTGATCTATAGGCACTAGTGTTTTGAGCAGGAAAAATTTCTGTATTCTGACCATAACATAACAGTAGAAAATCCTAAGCAGTGTGAGATCCATCCACAGATCTACTAACACCACAAAGTAACACTTAGCAATGTTTTACTGGAAGTATTTTTCCACTTATCATATATTTTCTCATCAATGGAGAATTAAAACAGAAATATACTAAAAAACTTCCAAATTCCTGTCTACTTGGAGTTTTTTCCCAAGTGACACAGAGGACCAGACTCCCTGAGAGCTGAGATGATCCTCTTTATAGTATTCACATGACCCAAACTGGTCTTTTCTCTCAATATGTATTTCTCCTCTATATGCTTCCTGTGTAAGTATACAGAAACATGGAAATCATATTTAATACCACCCTATCCACCAAAAGCATCACACAGCGCCTTTAAAGCAGACATATTTGAAAAGCATCCATGAATCTATTGGGTCATTCTGCCTCTCCTCTGAATTAACAGAAATAATGTTCCTCATATCAAAAGGAGAATTTCTTATTCACAAATTTTGAGACGAGATCTCTTTTGCTGTTTGAATTGTGACACACTGCTCTCCTGAAAATATGATACAGGTAGTCAACGCCACCTTATCATTTCTGGTCTTATTCAGTATTTCTGTTCGGAGAAGAAAAGGTACATAATTAGCAAATAGCACGACTTCTGCACCTCGCACATCAGGAGGGCTGTGATGTCGTGCTCCTGCCACCATTTCACATACCAGCTTCTGTAAGGCTGATGCGATAATAACACACTTTCAATTTGCCAACAGTAACAGGAGCACTGAATTCTTTGTACAGTAAAATCACAAACGAAATAAAGGAAAACTATGACTGTATTAAGATTAGTGAAGCCTCACATTTAACTCAAATGCATGTAATTATTTTTTTTAAATGTTAATACTGGAAGACAATACTTCACAACAGTTCTGCCACCCACAGAGTAAATGCAGATAAATCGGGCAAGTACTAAACTTTTTATAAACCAGCCCATTAAGTACTCAAGGAACTCTTGCGCATTTATGTTACAGCTTTCTTTCCTCTTTCTTTACATCAGAGAACACATGGAAGACTTACATTTTAATTTACTTGCTAAATGCAAAGCTGACACAAAAATAAAAATGAAAAGTAAAACACAAAAATTCTTTGAAATCACTAGTGCCATAATCCATTCCTTTTCCTGCAACTGCTAAAGCTGTACACCACATCTCTTTTTGCTTTCTCTGCTCCTCCCTGGCCCTTTAACTAAATTTTTAATTTTGAATCAATTCAAGATGACAATTCCAAAATTGTTTTCCTTTATTATTCTATTTTATTTCTATTTTACTGCTATTTTCTACTGCATTATACCCTATCCCCTACATTATGTCTCCACCATCTTTGGTATAAAAACTTTTTGGCCTTCATATTCCAAGTTTTCCATGACATCAAATCTGGCTTCATCCAAGTCTCTGATGAACTCTTGCTGTGAAATCTCCTTAAAAGCTTAATTTTAGTGCTAGTGTTTCACAATGCCTTTATATCTTGTTTTGGGGAGACAGGATTGTGGGGGGGTTGGGTTTTTTGGGGGAGTGGTGGTGGTGTGGCTCTTCCATGCTATTATTGTCATTTTACACTTCACCATCGTATACTGTGTTAAAGCAAATATGTCCCTTCACCACAAATATTTCCAGCATACTCATTTAAAAAAAAAGAAAAAAAAAATCAAAATAACATTAATGTAAAGAGATTTGAAAGTTACTTAGTTTGCCAATTCAAGCGAAACATACAGATTTCTCTCAAATCCATTAACCTAGCTGTCATTTCCAAACTATTAGGATGTGTTTCTTCCAAAATGTTATGTTTTATGATTTGAACTATTGATTCATAAGGAGTTCAATGTGCCTTTTGCATAAGTGCATCATATATTTTTGAAAAACAATGAGTCAGATCTGGGGTTAAGACAGAGGAGTAATGCTAATATAATATTAATATATAAAGGGATTAGTGATAGGGTGACACACTTGCTCTTTATAAAAATTAATGTAAGCTGATCTTTGCTATTTGAAATTTCTATAGTATGCCAGAAAAATCACAGCACAAATCCTTTTGCTTCATCACAAATACAATAATATTGTGACAGGAAAAGTCTATGGCACATGTCTAGCAAAAATAACCCATTAGCTCCTTCTGGTTAGTTACTTTTTTCAGTCTTTTCCTTCAAATATGTTACTATGGCTGCTAGTTGTCATGACATATTATTTATGAGGCATATGTCTTTTGTTAAGCACTGTTCTTTTTATTGATTTTTTGACAGGTTTTATTTACTGCCAGATAATATACTAGAACATACTGGCATTGGTCATGTTAGGACTGTAAATTAAAGCATCTTGATAGGGAACTGGAGCTTACTAACCCAAATTATAACTGTTAGAGAATAGGAAAGTTGTGATATTTGATTAATTAGGAAAATAATACTTTCTGTATTACAAAACATAGCTGACTATTTGTGACAAGACATGCCAAAATAATCACGTCAAAATGATCCATCTGCATCAAGAAGAGTATCTCCTCATAAAACAATGAAGGATAGCACTAAATACATCATTATTAGACAATTTTTTGTTTCATTGCTCCCAATACTTCAACTTTAAGCTCATTTACTTAACAGGACATTAAGAACTTATATTAGCCTATAGAGATAAAAGAGGGAAATTTTATTTCATCTTTTCTGCTTTGTTTAATTACCTACACTGAGAAGCAGAGTAATATAAACCCAGGTGGAGTACTGTGTTAGCTGTTAACATGCAGCTGTATGCAATTATCTCGTGCCATCTGAAAATACTGCTCTACCAGGCTGAGCTAGCTTGGGTACCTCTGCTCTGTTGTGTTACACAAACCTAAACAAACGTTATTCTTCCCATTTTTCAGAGAATGAGGAGGACATGCTATTAACACATTAAACATCTGTTAGAAATCTCTACATCAACTCAACACACCACCAATTCATCAGTGGAGGTTTTATCTAATTACTTCACTGATACATGACTCTGATATCACATGAATATGAACAGCAATAGCAGTGAACACACACAAATTAATAAGCAAGGTCTAGTAAAGGTAGTATAATCCATGTAGAAATTTGTGCAACCATGACATCACTGATGATCCAGGCCAGCTCAATTAGAGGTAGAGCAGGTATGCCTAACTAATCTCCTTGTCATACATTGCAGTCTGACTGCAGTACAGACATATCCACAGCAGTCAGGAAAACCTAGGTGATATTTCAAATGTTTTCACAAAGCTATCCCCCTGCCTCCCCCACTCAAAAAAGAAACATCCTCAAAAAATAGGTACACTTTTCTAGTATGGTATTATTATTCCATTTACTTTTTCCTTTTTTTTAATTCTTTTAAGACAGGTGGATACAATTAGTCCAGAATTAATTAGATGGAAGAACTGAACAGATAATAAATCGCTTCACAGTTCTAATGCAATTACTCCAATTTAGGAAACAGTCTAAGCAGAAGGTTGAGCTAGCTCAAATTCAATCTATTTTAGGAGGTCCTACAAGGCCATAAACTGGCTCAATCTCAGGACACTTATTCCAGCTTTTGGAAGCTCAGTACTGCTCAAAAGCTTTTCCTAGCCTGGAAACTGAACTCACTTCAGAGGTTTGCTTGATGAGCTCATGCACTTACATATATATATACACACACGTTCAGCAAACACACACCTACCAAGCAGAAAATGACCTATAATTATGACGTCAATTTAAAGACTTTCTGAAAATATTTAATTTCAATTAACGTAACCATCATGCAATTTTAAGGCAATGCAACAAAATCCCCACGCCCAGCACTACAGCTTCTGCTAGTTACAAGGCAATAGCTGTGAAACTCCCGAGCCAAGTTCTCCGGCTGTAACTCACCATTTGCTATTTATGGGGTCTCAGGAAAGACACTTACCTTCAGGGAGGTAATATTTATGACTGTGTTGTTACTTCTGCATCTTTTGCAGAGACTGTCTTTGAAAGACAATTCAGGGGGGATGGAATACCTATCAGGCTTTATAAGATACTGCATCTTACTAACACCCAGGAATTTGTAGATTGATGAATTCTTTCAAACAGCCTCTTTCAATCTGCTTCTGGTCTTCCCCCATGCATTTAGCCCAACACCTATGTGAAGCTCTCTTGTGATTTCTTGATGTGAGGCCTGTTTTAATATCTTATATTTTGGTAAATGTCATTTTAAGCCTTTTTTTGCTGCTCCTCAACAGGAAGTCTGGAACTACAGAAATAAGAGACCATTTAGCCTAAAATTACAGAATCTCCCAAATTGCCATAACTATGTCAACATTTCATACACATTCTGATTTCCTTTCTGGATACGTACCTTAGCATGCTGATAAATAATTAGTAAATAATAATAGTAATTATTAACCAAGCTCCTGGCTTATTCAAAGGAGAGCAATAAACTTCTCCAGAGGACAATTCAGAGCCTTAAATTAGGCTTCTGCTGAAGAATTACTCTCTGGAGAGGCCATGTTCTCTCATATACTTTGAAGAGATCCTAGAGAGATTAGTCAGGTAATTTAGCCTGCTAAATTACATACTAACAGTCATGCCATATTGATATCTTCTCCTAAGTTTGAATATAGTGCAACTCCACTTACATATTTCAAATGCGAGTTTGTTGTGTTGCTCATCTGCATTTAAACTGTTCTCCAAGGCAAATACAATTGTACACACATTACCTTTACATGGACATCTTGTTAAACATAATGATTATCATTAGTACCTCTTACAGTATTGGTACTTTTTAAAAGGCTCATAGCTCCATAATAATCTCACATATCATGTTTGGTGACATGCTCAATGATTCAAGTTTCTTGGGACTGAAAAAAAGATAAAGAACTGAATAAATGTTCTTATTTAATACTCATTCAACTGATTCACAGCTAGTGAGGTTAGCTACAGAATTAAAGACAGGTAAGGCTATTCTCCAAAGATGAAAAAATACAAGTTACAAGTTTCTTAAAGCAAAAACTTTAGTAGCTCTGGATAAAATATCTGAATCTATAGATGATCTGTAATGTCATATAACAACCCGAACCTCATTAACCTAACCTCAAAGGGGTAGAGGAAAGAGAAAGTGAGTGAACAATTGAGCGAGAAAGAAACCACCTGAACAGTCAAAGGCACAAAAACAATTAGTAAAAAAGAGTTGTAAAATTAGACCCAAAATATTTCTTATCCACTGCCCATGGCTTCCTGGTAAACTACAAATCCATAATTTATTCATAAAAATATCTTTTTTTACCATAAAACTTATTTCATAAGAGCTGTGACCCCAGGATTATGCTTTCCCTGTCCCAGACAAGAACAGAACTGCTGGCATTGCTCTCTGGCAAAAACTGAAGTCACTTTCTGAGGCCTCACTCCTGCAAAGTCAAAAATCATGAGAGGAGCACAGGTGCAATTACCTCAGAAAATGAGGCTGCCTCTTTATCCTTGGCCATCTCTATCCCTGCTGCAGCTGTATCATTATTTCTAAAATGGTATGTCAGTTTTTCAATTTACATCCTGATCTTGGCCATAAAAATGTTTCAAAGCCAATCTAAGGATGCATATGATTTATTGCCCTACTGTAATGTAAGTCACATCAAATTAAGTAGTAATATAATTCATTACTTTCTCAAGACTAAATACCCCTTCATATATTATTCTATTGGAAATAACAGGAATAATTGAATCTTTGACATAAACTCATGAGAAACATGAGTATGGGAATTCCGCATCTACATTCCTTACACTTAGCAAACTATGGACAGAGAGAGATCTACTTTTTTGATATTTACTTTCTGTGTTGTATAGTGTGTGAGACATTATATAACCGTCAAAGGAGAGCTGTTCCTTTCTCAAATTCTAAAAGAGAACAAAAAAAATCAATAAAACGGTCAGTTAGAAACCAATTATGCATTGATAATGCAATATAATAACACAATGTTTTATTTTTATTCAGAAAATAAACTAAATATTCTGAAGTTTTTCAGTAGCTTACCATTTCTTCTGCAAGTTCATACTTCATGTTGCAATATCATAACTGTCAATTAACGGTCCCAGAAAAAAATATCTAATACAATAAAAATACAGAAATTGGGTCCTCTGCATATCACCTCATGGTGTTTCACAATACAGTGGATCTGTTACTGGAGTAATCTTATGCCATATTCAGTTTTCTATGCCTCAAGCACTAGCTTGCTATCTAGCTGATTTCAACTGGGATATATCAGGTTCTTCCCAGTTGCTTAAACAACTGTTGTAGAAACTCTGTTTGTCTTGGTAAGGCTGAGAAAAAGATCAAGAATTGAATGTGTGTAATTGTATAGCATTTCCCCCCATGATTCCCGCCTAGTGAAGATACTATAGCTGCAGAAGTTAAATAGCCTTATGATTATGTTAATGGTCTTCCATTTCCTCCATAAGAAGTTAAACAACTCTATCTGTTTCTACTGTATTTACAATTGAAATATGTCACTGATTACTAGCAAGAGAGCCCAAATGATGCTCTTGAACAGACTCAAGAGCTCTCTTTCACTGAACTGAAGAGTTGCTGAAGAACAAATCAAGTAACATGAAACAGGTGGCAACACTGCCATGCATCTAATCCAGCTCAAATTCACAGTGCAGCTGAAAAGAAGAGCACACAGAAGGTAACCTTGATTCAATATCAAGTGTCAAAGGAGAGTCAAGGAAGCAGGACCTCTTATGTAAACATTGAGCCCACAAAATTACAGCTGCTTGGAACAGCTCTGCATCTGATGTGCTGCTGGCATCCTCACCCTAGTTAGACTGGCTACTTCATGATGTCAACATCTACAGTAAGTGTTTCTATTAACAGGAAGGTTTTGAAAGGCATTATAAGAGATAAAAACTTTTGCAAAGCCACACTCTGTACTCTATGTCTTACTAAGACCCTAAGAACTGCTTGCATAACCAAAAACATAGCCACAGAAATTAACAACTATTGCTACATTTATGGTAATATACTATAGCCCTGAACACAAGTGTTACACAACCACAGAAAGCAGCAATCCCTGAATTTCAGTGGCAATCCCTGAATTTCAAAAATAGTACAAAAGAACATCTGAAAAATGCACAGCGTTAATACAGAGGTGATAAAAAGCGAGATTACATCTTAACCAGGGATCTGTCAAATAGGAAGGAGGTGGGGTAAGCATGGATAATGTGAAACCACAATTTTTTCAAGAATTAGGAGGAGAAAACATATTCTAAACTTCATTTGTAGTCAAAGATACAAAGTGGTTAACATGTTGACTAAAGATATAATATTACTGGATAAATTTGACTGAGACTTTATCAAGATACACTTGGAGAGGAAAAGCTCTAAGGGCCAAATATAAACCACAGACAATACTGACTAGGGAAAAGCACTGCAGGAAAAGATATGAGGAATAAAATGTAATATACTAAACATGAACAGAATTACAAAATTAGCACTATATGCTAAAGATTGTATATAGAGAGGCTGTACAGACTGCTCTAGTGGGCCAATTATTTCTCTTTCTGATGGACTGATACAGCTAAACACAGAACACTAAATATACTGCTAATCTGTATAGTCAGAATAGTGATAGCAAGAATGCAGAAGAGTAAAAAGATATTCTGTAATGCAAGAGCAGTAAGTGTGATAAAAATTAGAATGCATACTGCATAAAGAAACAGGTAGGAGAAATGAGTTAATATACACTAGAGGGAAAAAAATACTACTGAAAGAGTATAGTAACTCTCTACAAATATGTAAGGAGAGCTAATGAAAACAATGAAAAGGTATATGTAAGTATTACTGTCAGAACATGAAGAAAAGGCACTTGAAGTATGAAAAGAAAAATAAGCCTAAACAAATGCAAGCATATTTAGTAAGGCTAATTGGGTTGTTTTGCTGAAAGAAAGGCAACAGGGTCACTATCTTGGAAAGTGTTCGCAAAAGAACTGGAGAGAGGCAGAGGGGGAGTCTAATGAGTATTCTGTAGAAAGTCATAAATAACTTCGAAGCTGTTGGAGTCATTGAACCAGACTCTCCTTCCAACCCCATCATCCACAAATGCAAGTATTGAATTATGAAGGATGCAACTATTAAGGAAAAAAGAGCTCTCCAAAGATACGTGAAGTTGTCAGAAATTTAGAGGAAAGCAATACGTGGAAAAGAACAGAAGACAGTGTATTATACAGGGTCAGTCCTGGCTCTTCTGAGTACGGTAATATGACAAAATGACAGGCAGTACATGAAGAAAAGAGCACAGTAACATTAATCATGAAACTGTTCTCATTAACATGAAATAAAGTAACAAGTTCTATCTAGAAATAAATGTAAATACCCATGTTGATTCTTTTAATTGAATTACAGTAATATTCACAGCCAAATGTCTGTGCCTATTTAAAGCAAATGAGGCATTGGTTAGGAGGTTAGCCAGACTCTGGATCTGGCCTTAATTTTCTGACACATCTTTTGACTACAAATTTCAAGGTCAAAGTTCAATCCAGGAGGCAGGTGACTAAAAAAGAAAACAGGTTTCTAAATATCTTCGAGGATCTAGTCCCTCCTCTAGCTCTTTCTGCTCCAACTTAAAATATAAGAATGAGGAAATAGGTGTCATGGAGCCATAGTCACTTCGTGTTGAGTGTATACACGTTCTTGGGGAAGAGACACAATTTCATATCATAGATCTTGGCTTGTAACTTTCTAAACAATACAGGGATCAAATATCATATGGGATGCTCCATGCATCCTGTGACATAATGCTTGATTGCCATCGGTGGAATTTTGGCTTCTTTGA
>NW_009216038.1:11136-11578 GCF_000690835.1 Fulmarus glacialis | reverse complement strand
AAGGGATTGAGAGCAGCTCTGCCGAGAAGAACTTGGGGAAACTGGTGGATGAAAAGCTGGACGTGAGCCGACAATGTGTGCTCGCAGCCCAGAAGGCCAGCCGTACCCTGGGCTGCATCAAAAGAAGCGGGGCCAGCAGGTCGAGGGAGGTGATTCTGCCCTTCTACTCTGCTCTGGTGAGACCCCACCTGGAGTACTGCGTCCAGCTCTGGAGCCCTCAGCACAAGACAGACATGGACCTGTTGGAGCGTGTCCAGAGGAGGTCACGGAAATAATCCGAGGGCTGGAACGCCTCTGCTGTGAGGACAGGCTGAGAGAGTTGGGGTTGTTCAGCACGGAGAAGAGAAGGTGCCAGGGAGACCTTCTTGCGGCCTTTCAGTACTTAAAGGGGGCTTGTAAGAAAGATGGGGATGGACTTTTTAGCAGGGCCTGTTGCGGTAGG
>NW_009216038.1:7845-10504 GCF_000690835.1 Fulmarus glacialis | reverse complement strand
GGTGAGCAATTGCATTGTGCATCACTCATTTTGTATATTCTATTATTTTTTTTTTTTTTCCCCTTTTCTGTTCTATTAAACTGTCTTTATCTGAACCCACAAATTTTTCTCACTCTTACCCTTCCGATTCTCTCCCGATCCCACTGGGGGGAGGGAGGGAGTGAGCAAGCAGCTGCGTGGTATTTGGCTGCCTGCCAGGTTAAATCACAACATACGAATTCTGTTCCATCCCTTGCTCAGCTCACCTAAACTATCATTTGCAAGCTTGGATAACTTATTTTTCATTGTATAATTTTGAACGAGTATTATTTACATATTAAGGAATTTAAAAAGATAATATCTGTAATTCTACAATGAATAAAGCCCCCTATTGTTTAAGGGGTTGCTGTCCTTCTGTTTCAGTCAAATAAAGCGCGAATGGCTCCAATAGCTTAGAAGAAAGCACTTAGATATAGGTATTCCATAAATGCTAAGAAACACCAAAAATGAATTTGCTGAGAAAGACAGATACTCCTACCTTTCCCTGTATTTCCTTCCTTTGCTAATGCTGGCTAATTTCCTGTGGTATCCGGAAAAGCGTGCACAAAATAGTTAAAGACAATGAACCAGCTGAGCAACCACTTTCATTCCCCTGTCCTCCGCTCTGAGGCCTGCCCTGGATGTGACATCCTTGGTCTGGCCAAGTCCTTTGGGGAGCCCAAGTCATGGAGGGAGGGAAAATTCATTGACTGAATTAGACATTTATTCTGCTTCAATTGTTCAAGATAGACAGAGCAAATTTGCCTTGCTGCTGTAGTACATCATCTCATCTCCTGAGGAGGGAGGCAAGACCACAGCAAGGGACACAGCACGTACTGTGCAAGCCATAGCTGGTGATCAGCGTCCAGATTTCAGCCAGGCAAATGCACACTGTGCAGCCTTGTTCAGCTGTGCAGGGGCACCTGAACGATATGAAGGCACTATCAGGATCCATATATGTCGCTTCCTGGCCAGGGCAGCGCAGTACGGAGACAGAAGAGGGAATATGCTCCCTGTACCGATCTGCTGGAGACCAGCTGGAGGGGCAGAGCTTCTCTTCTCCCCCATGGATTAATTGCTGAATAGTCGGGAGGTTTCAACTCAACCAGGGTATCCACTGCGGACAGACTATCCACCAATCCACAGCATCTCCAGCTGTCAATTGCCCAACACTGGGCTGAGCGGCCATAGGCAGCTGGGGTGACCACTAAGGGTCACCGGTTTCCAAAGGTAATTAATGGCTACTTTCCTTTCCACAGTGAATGGTGAGCACACATGGGACGCTACCTTGGCAGCTGTGTCGTGAGTTCAGCCCAGACTTCTTAAAGGTCACCTTGCATATCAACCATGCCCGAAGTACAAACCTTTCTCCATCTCAACTGGAAGCAGCAAGTCCTTCATCAAGCCTTTCATGGCACCCTTCCTTTAATCCTTCCCTGTCAGACTGTGAAGATCTGTTCAGTTCTCTGACTTCCTCCTCATCATCATCACTGGTACTTAAAGCCTCTTTTCCCTCCCCGCAGCCTGGAAAAGGAAGCAGAAGTGACTGGAAGCAGTTGCTAAAGAGGTTAGTGTGGAAACGGCTGTGCAGAAGCAGGGCCCAGCCTGTCTGGGGACGATGGGGAGGAGAAGCGGACTCCAGCCAGCCTGACTCAGGGAATGGCCACGAGGAGTATGAGTCCCCCCTGCCTAGAGACAGCTGCATCACTGATATCTCCTGCCTTGTGGAGATACTGTAGAGCATCCAAGGGTTCAAGAGCTGTCCTGGACCAACAGGCATCCAGTCCAGCAGCTCTGCAGGTGGGACAGGCATGGCTGAAGCCAGGAGTGATTTTGCTGGGTGAAGCTCCATATTGCACATCTGCCTTGTGCACCCTGCTCTCTCCCTGCCTCCTTCTCCCCAGTAAGGGCTAAGGAGAAGCAGCAGCAAGAGAGACGGATGCATTTTTCTGGGTGGTGTTTTGGCAGACTTCACACCCAATCAGGCGGTGCACGTCCATGCCGCGGTACCTTTCCGCTGGGTTAGATTTCCCACAGCAAGCACGAAGCCAGCATAAACACTTGTGCATGTGGTTTGCAACTTGAGAGGTGTAAAAGCATGTACTCATACCTCACCCGAGACAAAGTTGGGCCAGGCATGATGAAACACAACAGTATCTATACCAGTGCAGACCTGGCCTTAACATGATGTGAGATCATGGTATAATGGTTTTGGTAGGAACAAAAGATAAATCTTGAGGGGGGAGGGGGGAAAGGGGGGGGAAAGGGAGGGCCTCAGTGAGATGAAAAACTGGGAAAAAATTCAGGTTAAATAAAACATTCCGTAGATCTAGAACTTTCTTCTGTCATATTTTGGTATTTTTGCCCACTTTTTGTGAGTAACTGTATCTATTGTTTAAGACAGTACAGCATTTTAAACAAGATTGATACACACTTTTGATCTGGATCAGTGATGCTCAAATGGGGGGGAAAAGCACCCAGACGATATTTGCTTTAACATTTAATCCCTGCATTATTTTTTAAAAGTGTATTTTTTACTCTCTTTTGCGTGAAAAGGTAGTAGGGCAGCCACAGCTTCATCCAGAATAGTTCAAGGGTTTTCAATGAAACCTTCAAACTCACGAAACCTGCAACCTAGTCC